>NC_056727.1:688076645-688259145 GCF_019279795.1 Protopterus annectens | reverse complement strand
GACCGGAAGAAATGGGTGATCTGCTGTGGCGACCCCTAACGGGAACAACCAAAAGAAGATGATAGTGTATCTCCTTACAAATGCAAGGTGCAGGGTTTGAGTCTCACAAGGGATAATTGGCTAGGCTTAAAATGGCTCGCAAGGGCAATTAGCCTAGTACTAACCTATGAGCCTATGAGCCTATGAGTTGTAGCTCTATATTAAGTATTTATTTGCATTAAGAAGATATCTTTGTGTTAGACTTATTTCACTGTATTCAAATATGTAGTTGTTGCTCTACATTAAGTTTCTTTGCATTAGAAAGATATCTCTATATTAGGATTATTTAATTGTATTCAAAACTTAATTGCTATGTAAAATCATTAAGATTTTTTCTATTGTGCTATTTTTATCATGTACTGGAGTTTTTCTCTTTGGGTCTCCACTGAAAAGGGCTCCTGGGCCAGTTGGACTAACCTGGTTAATAAATGTTAAATAAATAAAATAAAATAAAAAAAAAAACTTCCACTAAAGTAACATTGATAGAGGACTGAGAAAAGCCATTGGCTAGTAACTTAACACAAATATTGTAGAACCAGAGAACAATTATCCTTGAATGGGTGCTGGTTGTGTTGTTGGCACCAACTAATATATGATTTTCTAGAATCAGGCTTTTTGCCTCCATTAATACCTACTGCATGTCCTCAGTAAACAGGTGCCAAAAAGGAATTCAGACCTATCATCCAGGCAGTCAGTTGAAGTTGATTTATGTCAGGATGTATCAAACACACCTATTCTTGTGTGAGTAGATCCAGTCTGTGAGGAAGCTTGTGGTAATTGCCCCTGGCCAATTCCAAAAGAATGGAAAACCACAGTTGCCTGGACAAGAAGGGAGTCACCACAATGATCTTGGGGTATTTCTTCTGAATCTTCAGAAGTACCATGGACATTGGAGGAAAAGAATACATGAAATATTCCTGTCCAAGGAAAAGAAAAGGCATGTGTCTTCCAGGATTTCTAGCATGGAGTCCTGGAACAGAATGTTGCCAGTTGATTGTTCAGAGAGGAGGCAATGCTTCCCACAGATGGATCACATCTTGAAAGATTTCCTAATCTAGTTTGCATTCATGAGGGTCTGACCTGGTCCTGGTCAGCTTTTCTACCACACAGTTTTGGTCTGATGAAATATAGGATGCCTGTAGGGTGATAATCTGCTGTGAAGTTATATCACAAGCTAACACAGCTAGTCTGCAAAGGGGTACAGACTGATTCCCCCTTGCTTTTTGATGTACCAAATGACTGTGATATTGTCTGTAACCATTTGAAGAAGTCCTGGGGACCAAAGGTGGTTCAGGGAATTGAGTGCCTTGACCAGGGCAAGCATCTTCTAGACATTTATGTGCTTGCATCTCTCCTTGGTGTTCCACACCCCTACACTTTTATCCCTCCTGAAATTGTTCCCCACTCAAAGTCCAAAGTGTTTGTGGTGACTGACTATTTGGACCAGGTTGGGAGATGAGGAGACCTGGATTTAAGGATATTTGTTGTCTCCACCAAATGATTTCTGTTCTGACAAACCCCAGCAATGGGATTTGAAAAGATAAAGGGTGTTGATGCTGGGCCAAAGATATTTCAGATACTACTGTATCTTTGTCATGTGGAGTCTTGATAGTGATATTATGAGAATCATAGATGCAACAATGCCCAAAATCCTGAGATATTCCCTCTTAGTGATTAAAGTCTGAGTGAAAAACCTTAGAAGTAGATCTAGACAAAGATCTATTTTTTCCGTGTGGAAGAAAAGCTATTTGAACTATGGTGTCTAGTTGATATCCCAGGAACACAATCCTGTGTGAAGTAGACAAAAAATACTTTTGAATGTTCTCTTGGACTCTTGGAATATCAGCTTGTGTAAAAAAAATATTTCACCCAACAGAGAGATTCCTGACATTTTGAAAAAGACTCTGCAAAGGTAAACAAGTCATCTAAATATGGAAAAATGTGGATACCCTGTAGCCTGCAATGAGCTATAACTGGGAATAGGCACTTTATGAACACTCTTGGTGCAGTGGATAGTCCGAAGGTTAAGGCAAAGAACTAATAATGTAATCCAGGCAGAGAAATGATAATGTAATCCAGGCACACAAAACCTTAAGAAATGTCTGAAGGCTGGATGAATACAGATATGATGATAAACATCTTTTAAGTCTAGTGTTGCCAGGAAATTTGAAAGAGGAAGAGGTGACAGGTTGTGAAGTGACATTGTTTTGAATTTGGACACTATCCCAAACAGGTATTGGAAAGAACAATCCAGAACTGATGTCCAAGAATTTTCTTTCTTTAGAACTAGAAACATCCTTCAATAAAAATACTTCCCCATCTGGGAAGGAGGAACTGGTTCTGTAATTCCTAGGAACAACATGTGATGAAGAACCAGTGTAAATAAAAGGATCTGAACTGGAGGATAAAGAATGACCCTCTGGAAAAGAGGGATTCACCCCACTGCCATCTTTAACCTAGGTGAATGATTCCCAGAACTCATCTGTCTGAAAGTATCTGCTGCCAAAGAGAAAAATGGAGATTCAGACTTTCTGGAAGAAAAAAGGGGCAGGGTGAGAGGGGGTTCACAAGGTCTGTTGATCACTCATTCAGACCTTTTAGATTATCCTTGGTTTTGAGAAGTTTGAGACTTCTTGGAACCCCCTTGGCATTTCCTCTTAAATATCTGTTTACCTGTATTTTATTGAGACTGCTTATTCTGCATTTTGCCAAAACTTTGTCAAATTAGAGAAAATCCCTTGGAAAATTTGGAAAAGGAGGGCTGAAAAATATGAGAGATCCCTGGATCAGCTTGCCCCCTTCATCACACTTTTTGATCACCTCTGCAGCAGAGGTCCAAGCACTAAATTTCCGTACGAGAGAAAGAATTTAAACTAATTTGTAACATAAACTGGGAGGTTTCTGTGAATGCAGTCATGTAAACCTCCTTAAAACAGTACCAATGGCCATAGCCCTGTAAGAAGTATCAACAGAGTCATACACATGCTGTAAACAATGAGTAGTGACCTGTGCAATAGAAGAAACTAAGTTATTTAAAGCAGATTTTTCCTCACAATAAACAACTGTAGATAAAGTATTCCTCATGCTTTCACAATTTGTCAGAGCAAATGTTAACATATAAGCTTGCCTATTCAAAATTCTGAAAATCAAAGTTGCAAAAGTATAGACGTTTTTCCCATACCTATCAATTTTCCCATCCTTATCCGAAAGATGAGGATTGGAATTAACTAAGGGCGTAGAAGCAGTGGGATCAACTAACTATAGCTGCTGGGTCAGGTTTGGGAATTGGGTATAGGAACTTTATACATCATATCTGCCTTTTTAGGGGTAGCTGACTGACTATCAGGAAAGCTTCAGGCAGTGACATACACATCCTCTAAATCAGACAGAAGAGGAGGAATGGCTGTAGGTTCTGGAAAATCCTCATATAACTGTTCACAGTATTTTCTGAGTGACTGAGAAACCTCAGTCTTCTCCCACTGAAAACACTGGCACATTCTAGCAATAGTCTGTGAGGAAAGAGAAACCCCACAGGGAGAATCAGGAACTGAGCTGTCCTCTGAATCAGAAATCTGAGGAAAATTCTCAGTATACATTCCTGCATATTCCTGTAGAGACTCAGAATCTTGAATCTCTTCAGCAAAAGAGGAATCCCTGTTTCTTTTGCTAGAAATTGCTTTACAAGAAAGATCATTATCCTGAATTAAACCCTGAGCCAGACCCAGTAAACTATTCCTATCCAAAGAAAATTGAGGTGGAGTAGATACATGCTTGGTTTTCTTTTTCTTTTTGACAGAAACATGGGGCGAACTGTGCTACTAATGGCAGCATCATCTTGCTCGGGGATGGGCACAGCAATCTGACACAACAAGAAAAACGTCTCTGTTCCCTCTCCCGCGACTGACAAGAGTGGCTCTTCCTCGGCCACTGAGGGGATACCAACAGCCAAAGAGGATGTGGCTTAGCCCTGGTCCATAGGGGCTGTAGATGCTATACCAAATGGATCTGGGGTAAAAGATGCATGGTCTGAGGTACAACAAATGGCCATAGCAGAGTCAACCACCCACTGCTGAGGCAAATTGCTAGTCTGCTGTGGTGGCAAAGGCTGTTTATTTATTTTTTTTCTTTTTGTGGCTGGAAGAAGTACTGATCATGGGGCCAGTAGTCTGTTCCATGGTAAAGCCAAAAATGGTGCCTCTTTCCTTGAGAAGACAAAGCAGCAGTTGCCGGTAAACACTACCATTCTACAAACGTTACTTTTTGACAGAAAAACACAGTAAATAGCACTTTAGAACACTATGCCAACCACACAAAAGTAAAATAAAAAGGATTTCACTGCAAAAATGCTTTCACTTACTTTACACCACTTTTAAACTGACAAAAAGAGCAGTCTATTTAAAAGAACATTACATATATTACAGTTGTGAGACAGTCCATTAAAACACAAAGGAAAGTGATAAAACATCAACAAAATTAATAAAATGTAAGATTTTTCCGCAAAGGGAATTTATCTGCCCACCAAATGAAAGCACAAGCCAGTCGTCAATCCTCCAAATCTCAGAGAAATGTACTCTTCAACATCATTAAAGTTCTAGGCTACTTCAGCAGTGATCAATATGATGAATCTTTCTCAGTTATTTGTGTGTATTGTTTTGTTGTTGGGTCTTGTTTTTCAGTAGCAATGTTTCCTAGGAAAAGTTATTGTTATTTTACCACCCAACCTTTTGGGAATGCTTCTTATTTTTCCATGTTTCATAAAGTGAGCATTAATGGGGATATGGTGTACAATATTTAAATGTGCAGAATTGCTCTTATGTGGAAATGTCCCTCAGACCCAATCTTTGCATCAAGGCAGACTGGACTAACCAGTAGACATCGACAGTCACTAGACGTTATGTGCTCTGTGCAAATTCTACCCTATTTGCAATGATTGTTTTACTCTTGATCACTGCTGGGTTCATCATCATCATCAACCCCTTTTTCCCATTTTCTACATGGGGTCAGGGTGTCATGTTAACTGTCGCCATCTTTCTTGATTCAATACTACACTCCTGTCTTCTTCAACACTGATGCCCAACTGTTGCAGGTTTTCTTTCACAATATCCATCTACCTCTTTACTGGATACCTTTGTCTCTTCTTACCTTCTTCCTGTCTTTCCCAAATCTTCTTCACCAGATTGTTTCTGCTTGTGTTTGAATCACTGACCGCAATCTGTTCTCTTTGATTTTTTCTGCAATTGGAGCTACTTTGGCTATTGCTCTTATGTTCTTATTTCTTCATATATCCCTCAGTGTGCATCCTAACACCCATCTCAGGCACTTCATTTCTATCACCTCTAGCTTCCTCATCTGCTGTGCCTTTACTGACCAGGTTTTCTCACCACTGTTTTGTGCACCTTACTTTTCAGTTTCTTTGGCATTCTTTGGTCATAGACTACACCTGACAATCTAAGCCATTTGGCTGCAGCCCCTCTGATTCTAACTTTGACTTCTTCATTCGGACTTTCCATCTGCTAAACCATCTCTCCCAGATACTTGAAGCTAGTAACCTGTTCCGCTATCTTCCCATCTATCTCAATTCTCAGCTTCTTCTAATTTCCACAGTTTGCTGTCTCTATTTAGCTTCATCCAATGTGCCTTCAGTTTTGCATTCCATTCCCCTACCCTTTTCTGAAGTTCTTGTTCAGAGTCTAATTGTAATGCCACGTTGTCTACATACTTTGTTGATCTGTCCCTTCTGAACTGTTTGCTAATGTAGTCCATCATCAGTATGAGCAGCAGTGGGCTCACCGCTAAACCCTGATGTACACCCACTCCCAATGGGAGCCCCTCTGTGAGACCGAACACTCTTCGTACTTGGGTCATTGTATATAGCCTGCACTAATTCTGTCAATGTTTCTGGGAGTTTGAACCACTGCAGTACTGCCCAAATCAGCTTTCTTGGGACATTGTCATATGCTTTCTCCAAGTCTAGAAATGCCCAGTTGGACTCTTTTCACATCTCTAGCTTCTTCTCAACTATCTGTCTCACTGCAAACATCTGGTCAGTTGTGCTGCATCTTGATCTGAATCTGAACTGCTCATCTCCCATTTTACTTTCTACTGCTCTCATTATATGGTTATCAATCACTCTCTCCAAACTTTTCATGCAATGTGACAGGAGTTTGATACCTCTGTATTGACCACTGTTGTGGATGTCCCCTTGTTCTTGTACACTGGCAGAAGTATACTTATTTTCCAGTAAACTGGGATATACCTTTCTCTCCACACTGCTTTGAGTGCCCTCAGGAACAATTTATCCTCAATCTCACCCATTATCTTTATCATATCTGCTGTGACCTTATCTATGTCTGCTACATTCCCTGATTTCATTTTCCTTAGTGCTATTTTTAGTTTTTCTAGGGTGGGCTCCTGTTCTTTTCTCATCATAGTCTTTGTCTGGTGCAGTACAGTTTCTGTAGGGTTTTCTTCATTTAGAATTTGTGGAAGTACTCCTTCCATCTGCCTTTGATTTCCTGTGGACTGGTGAGCAGGGTGGTGGATGCATCCCTTATGGAGGGTGTCTGACTATCTTCTTTATCTTTCTGTCTTTGCCTTGCAACATGAAACCGTTTCTTTGTGCTACCTACTGAGTTACTTTCCAGAAGCTGGTAGACTTTTTCCAATGCCCTGTTCTTTGCCATTGCAACTCCTTTCTTAGCTTCTTTGTTAGCTAACCAGTATTCCTTCCTAGCATGGTCCATCTTTTCTCTTTCCCACTTTTTCCTGCACAAAGTTAATGTTATTTTTTTCCATCTGATCTCTTGGGAATGCTGCTGATTTTTGTATCCATCCTAAAGTGAGCATTAACAGAGATTACATATATTGTGTTGGGGTTTTAGAAACTGCTGAAGGCTGTTGGGGGAATGGGGCAAAAGGGGAACTGCACTTAGAGATCTAAAAATTACATTTAAAACTATTTGCTGTTATAACAGAAGCATATTGGTGACACAAGATGTATATAGTGTAAATATAAGTTACATTTGAAATGACTGCTGTACAGAAATGACATAGAAAATTAAAAATGAAGCTAATGTTGCATCTGCATGTTATGTGATCCAATAGTCATATACTGCTGACGTTAGAGAAAAGTGCACTGCTGTAGTATACTTAGTGTTGCCATACAGAGAGCAACCATCACAAAAGAGTGGTTGGAATCTGTGAAACAATTCAGTTGGACTTAAAAGTCCAGGCTGGGGGTTGGCATGATGGTCAAGGTTCTTAATTTTCAGACACAATATGCAGGGTTTGATTCTCACCTTTGAAAGTGAATCAGCTAAGCTTAAAATGACCTATAAAGGCAGTTAGTCTAATACTTAGCTATGAACCTCTAATTGCTGTTAACGCTCTAGTGTAATACTAAAGCTTAACAACAATAAGATGTACTTAGCTTGTTAAGCCTTTCAGATATCAGAAAGGTGCTTAACAAGCACACATTTTCCCCAATTTCACTGCAAGTCATTGTCTTTGAAAATATAAGGCGTAACATATCACAGAACATTAAACTCTGGAACCGTCAACACCTAAGGTTGTAGAAGTGGATTCTGACACAGTCTTTGTGAGGGCCACTGCCCTGCACCCACAGATTCTACTATTGGCCCTGCTCAGCGGTAAGCACACAAGGGTGTTATAGCTTGTGAGTTTGTGTGTGTGTGTGTTGGGGGGGGGTGCTGTTGGTAAGTTTACAGTTTTTTTTTTAAATTCTCTTTTAATGAAACCTCAAAGGTGTGAACAGAAGGTTACTACAGCTTGTGTATATCTGTGATAGTGGGTTATTATTTCTTTAGCTTTCCTCACAACCAGAGACATGCACACAAGCTCACTGTAGCTTATGTACAGGCAATGTACTGTTGAAGAGTAGTATACTGGAATACTGTACTGTGATCAATTTTTCATTTTCCTCACAATCAAACATTTGATTTCTTTACTTAGTCGTTTCTTTAGTTACACTCATTTGCTTGCCCAGTACTTCTGACATACTACTCTGTGAGAGTATGCTCTCAGGTACTTTTTTTCCCCATTACATCTCCATTTGCCATCTGCCTGAGGAAAAATTCTTTGGAGTCTGCTTAGGCTATAAAAATACTTTTGCAAACACTTCAAGCAAAATTCATAAATCCTCAAGCCTTTGTTGCATGTTTCAGAGCTATACATATGCTCTCTCGTTGTTTATTTGTGAATTACTTATCCAATCTCTCTTCCCATTCTTTTCTGACCTCCTCTGATCGATTCCTGTAGTTATTGTGCAATATTTTATATGTTCTACTAATTATCCACTTTTTAACAGCATCTTCTGTTCTAGATTCAATTAAAAACTCAGTCAGTGTTGGTCTTTCACTTAGGATTCCCCTTTCTGTTCCTCTTTGCCTATACTCTGATATCAATCCCTGATTGGGAAAGCAATAACTAGCCTGCAGTTCAAATATCTTGTTGGCCTCTTCCCATTCTGTTACCTTCCCCTCTCTAATTATTTGTTTACAATATCATGGCTGCTTTGCCAACTTCCTCCAGTAAATTCCAGTCCTCTCTTGCCTATTCTTTGTACCCCTAATTGCAGTCATCCCTATCTGCAGAATCTCTTTTCCTCCATCCCCATGTTGGTTTAATTCTTAGTATACTTTCTGCTGCTTTATGAATATAATATACTGTATAACTGTTGTTATTCTCCCTAAGGATCTGCATCCAAAATCATGTTCTTTTCTTATTTCTTGAATTACCACCCTGCTTCATCATCATCCCTTTACACTTTGAATCATAGCTTCCTGTTTGTGTACTTCTAAAATAGCAATTTAAATCAGGTAATCCTAAACCTCATTGTTCCATTGGAAGAATCATCTTATCTCATTTAACTCTTGCTGTCTTCCCCACACAAATAAAAATCCTTCAACTCTGTATTAATTACTATCCACAACTTCACCTCTTAATTGATAAATATGTGCCTGACCTGTGTATAAAACTAAAGGGACTGAAAACATTTTACTATCCATATCTATAGACAAGCTTCTACTTTCTCAGTTTTTGTATCATCTTTTTTTTGGTCTCTTCCCACATATCTTTAGCTGCCATAACAGCATCCTTTTTAACCATATGCCTAAATGCCTCATTTTATCATGTCCCCATAAATATGGATATTGTTTGATCAATTAATGTGTGGGCACCTAGTTTACAGCTAAAGTCTTTGTTTTGTGTTCATTCATTTTATATCCCCCCCCAAAAAAAAACTGTTTTAGAATGTTCCAGAACACTGAGATGTCCTTTTCTGGTTCTATCAGGTACAAAATAATATCATCTGCAAGTAAAGCAATTTTCCTGAACACCATAGCAATTATATCCTTGAATTTCATAGTCCCTTATTTTCTTTGCCAATGGTTTCAAATATAGTGCAACTGACAAAGAAGAAAGTGGACCCCCCGTTTTCAAACATAACTTATCAGAGAGGAACCCTCCCACTTTGAATTTTGCATCCAATCTATCATATATCACCATCCTAAATAACCCTATCATTGTTTCAGGAAATACAAATACGTCCACTATCCTAATCATAACGTCACAGCTTACTCTGACAAATGCTTTCTCTTCATCAACACCCACCAACAGCAGTATTTTCTTGCATTCTGCTTCCCTATGGATCATCATTGTTCTGTTAATGTTGTCAAATGTTTGCCTCCCCTTCACAAAACTGCACTGATCCATATCTATCAGTTTTGGCGACACCTTTGCAATTCTTTTAGTCATTACATACATAAACATTTTATAATCATGGTTTAAAATTGAAATGGACCTATATGAAGCTGGATCTGATGGGTCTTTATCATCTTTAGGTATTACAGCCACCACTTCTTTTTTCCAGGATGTTGGTGCTTCCTCTCCTTTTAAAATACTGTTAAACCAGTCCTTCCAGATCATTATCACTTTCTTCCCTACTAGCTTCCAAACTTCCACAGGAATATACCATCTATTCATGGAGACTTTCCTGCAGATTGGTTATACATCACAATTTGTATCTCATCTCCTACTGTCTTAACTGTTAATTGTTGAGCCTCATCTACCTCTAACCTTGGCATATTTAAGTCTTCCATAAATATTTCCATGTGTGTTTTTTCTTGCGTTACCCATTTCTCTGATTTATACAAATTTTTGTAAAATTTCCAAAATATCTCTACTACCTCTACAGGCTCTCTGGTTATTTCTCTTGTTATAGGCTCCCAAAGTCTGGCAACAACCTTTTCTACTTTCTGTTGCATAAGTCATTGTGCCAAAAGTTTTTGTGTTCTGGAGTTATTATCAAAAAACAATTGCTTAACAGCAATCTTTCCAAACTCATGCACATTACCCAGGTATTCCCTTATTTCCTCTTTAGCACGCAGGGATTTGCCTCCTCTTGTTCTGTGAGATTTCCCCTATTTTAAAATACTTTAACATTTGTCAGGCCCTCTAAATAATTCTTATTACTTCTTAATCAAATATCTTTTTCTTTTATTTTGACCCTATTTTTAAACTCCACTTTCATTTTATCCCATTCACTAGCTATAACTTCTCAAGTATGTTCTATCTTCCCTAATAACTCTTGAATAATTCTACCACCCATTCCTTAAATTCATCTCTTTTTAAAAGGTAGGTAGAGAAGAGACATTGTCTCATGTTTACTTCATTACCCTACAATGTTATCTTAGAAATTATTGGCACATGATCTGAAATAGTTATTGGATGTGTGTCAAAAGTTCTCAATTAAATGCACATGTTACTATGAAGTATAATTTTTTGTGTAGTCTAGCCTAGTTATTTTGCATTGGGGAATAATGTGTAAATTCTCTTCAAGTTCCAACTACTGAGTTCACATCTTTTATACCAAATATTTTCACAAATCAACCATATTTTGTTATGTTTTCCCTAACAGGCCCCCAGATACATCCTCATTGTTTTAAATCAAATCTCAGTCCCTACCTATAAGTAATGTTCCCTGCTGAAAGCTGGTTATTTCTCCCCATTTTTTAAGCTCTATAATAGCAGTTTAGGTGGAATATAAATATGTGTCAGTGTAGTCCACATCCCTTTTTGTCTGTCATTCTTAAGCAAAGAAGTTGAGAGGTATACTAAAGATTACAGTCAGTCAGTAATGCCAGACATTAAAGTTTCATACTTTTGTTTTTCAAAAAATGCAAGTTAATGCAAAAGCCTGTCAATCTATTAACTTTTTAAACAAATTAGTAATGCATTTAAAAAGTGTCCACCATTTTAAACTTTCAGCCCCCCCCCATTATTTATTTATTTATTGCTTTGTCCAGAATTCTTGAGCAAAGAGGTTGTATAGTAAACACTCACACTGGCTTTTCCATGGTAATTGCACTCCTGGGCATACAGAAAAAAATATTTATTTATTAACATTTGATTACTGGGAAAGTTTGACTAGGTAGGTACTCATTTTCATTGGTGGCCCATAGAGAAAAGTTCCGAAGTATTACAAAAACATTTTAAGAATAATAATTTTACAATTTTCAAAAATAATACAAAATCATCTACTGTTTCAATAATTATACCAAATTAGACATAATGTAAATACATTTAAGAATACATAAACTTATATGACAATGATTTAATATTTAGAAACATTTTAGCAAGTTTAGAGAAATTAAAAGTAAGTTAGCATATTACAAACAGGAACTGCAATATGAAGTGGGAGAAAAAATAGGGTTATGGCATATTTACGTGTAGAATAAGAAATAGTACTGAACCAACACAGCTGGGCAGAACACAGTTTTATTAAATGTTATAAAAGTGTAAGCACTTTCACAATGTTCAAATCGCTTCATCAGACTAACTCCCTTTAAAAAATACAATTTAAGATAGTAACCAGCTAATCAACTGCTTACATTCTCTTACTACCAATAAAATGACGGATAAAATCAAATGCTATATATTTTTTAATGCTGACAGACCACCTGGTCTTAATGATGTGCTATCACTGAAACTTTTTTAAAAGCACGTCCATTGAAACGCCATTTTTGTTAATGTTTTATATAATTTTAGTAGATGTTTTGGAGACACATTATATTTTTACAGTTGTCTTTATCTTTAACATGCTTTGACTTTATCAGTCATTTGATTTTATCATTCATTTTATTGGTAGTAAGAGAATGTAAGCAGCTGGTTGGCTGGTTACTGTCGTAAATTGATTGTATTTTTTTAGATGGAGTTAGCTGATGAAGCAGTTTGAACATCGCAAAAGTGCTTACTTTTTTATAACATTTAATAAAACTGTGTTCTGCCAGCTGTGTTGGTTTGGTACTATTTCTTATTTTACATGTCAGTTTCATTTATTAGAACTGTACTTTTATCTTGGTCTTGATTGCTACAAATCTTTTTATGGAATATTTAGATGGAGAGTCAGGGGAGAGAAATTGATTAAACTAAGGAAGTTAGTGGAGAAGGGGAAGTAAGGAGGTGTAAGTTATGAACAGGTACTTGTTCATATTTAGGGATATAGTTTATCCTGGGGTTGAGCAAGAACAGAGTCAAATTTTGGATTGGAAATATTTCAGAATGGTTTAAAAGGACTGGAGGGAGGGGACTGATCTCACAAATACAGGCAATGAGTTCCAGGCATTATGGTATTTACTGCTGGACAAGCAGATGGATGCTGGATTGTTTTATAGGTGATAGTTACTTGATGATGCAGTTCTAACCAGTTTAAACTTTTATTTATTACTCAAGTCATCTTCTTTCAGCTGCCTAAGCAAGTCATTACCTGAGAAACATCCTAACTAAATCTTGTAGTGCGACCATCCAGGCAGACACAGAGTCAAACACATATATGCACATACACACACACACACACACACACACACACACACACACACACACACACACACACACACACACACACACACACACACACACGCCACACACACACACACACACACACACACACACACACACACACACACACACACACCTGAGATCAGTCATGCAGCCACACATAACACAAACACATCTCGCCACTACCTGTCTGCTAAACTCCCCGGTTCTTACTTTTAAAGTAACCTTTCACATTAACAGTAATTTATTTATGTACTTAACCTTGGATGACTGGGTTAGTCCTACTAGGCTAGTGGCCTCTCTTCAGGGAAGACCTGAGGTGGTAGATTTAGTACTAGGGAAAATTTGGCCAGGACATCAGGGAACCTCCCCTACTCTTGGTAGTCAGGGAAGAGTTTGTGTGTTACACAGCCTGACTTCATGTTTCCTGTTCAGGCATGGAGGCAGCCAGGAGGAACAGGGAAAATCATGGCTGATTCAACTTTGGCTGAAGCAGGAGTGAAAGTTTCTGAAAATTTAGCTGAAATGGTAGGATTGCTACCAGAAGTTTTTTTTTCTGATGACATGGGTGCAGAAAAAACAGTGATATTGGAGGAAAAGGAGATTGTAGTTGAAACAGAGATGGATTCAGAGGAAAACTTTCAGAGGAGATTGTTTGAAGGGGAGATGGTCACTTTTGAAAAATGCATAATTGCAAACCTCCAGTTGGTGGGGGTGGCGTTTTCAGGATGATTATTTGGAAGAAATGGTAAACCAAAGTGAGCCAGAAAATGGAGCAGCAATTCCATGGGGAGACATAATGGAAAAGGAGAAGAAGAGACTGTGCCAGAGAAAGTTCCAGAGACAAAAACTTATACACAAACTGTTGGAGAAGGAACAAAGAAGAAAGAAGAAATAAAAGAAACAAAAAAAGAAGTATTCAGTACATGTGAGCAGTAAAAAAGAAGAACGTTTGGACATGTATAAGGTTTGGGACTCTGTCATAGCACCTATGGGTGTCAAAGGAAAAGAGGTAAGAGTATTTATTTTAATTACTAGACTTTTTGTGACTTGACATTTGAGACTGGGCAGGCCATGGAAAAGTTTTGGGGTGCATATGAACCAAAGAAAAATATTTATCCATGGTCAGAATATGTGGTACAAGCTTTTTACAGACAAAAAAAGAATGATTCAGTTTAGAACTGAAGTTGAAGCAAAAGAACTGAAAGAACATTTGTTAACTATATGTAAAGAAGTGATGGACACTATGAAAATATATGGTGAAAGAGGACTATGGACTGGGGATGGGAATGTGGAGTAATACTGAAAATGGAAAATAATATGTTGTGCATGTACCTAGTATTATTAATGTTCATGGCAATAGAGTTTTGTGAAATACAGGGATCAACCAAAGACTTGCTAATTTTGTGGAAACATGACAATTTAATCAATGAATGTGATAAAAGAGATGTTATTTATGTGGTAAAACAGGACATAATGCAAAAATGTGATTTAAAGTGCAAAAAAATGTGGCAGTACTGGTCATTCATGGCTAGAATGTGAAACGAATACGCAAGAAAATGAAAATTAAGTTATACAGGAGAAAGAGATGTCTTACACAAGAAAATGTACACAAAGATGTGACTAATAAAGAAGTTTTACATGAAGATGAAGAAAATAACACGGAAAAAGAAACAGAAGAGACAAGTGAGGAAGAAACTGACTGGCATACAGTAAGAAATAAAAAGAATTTAATAGGGAAAACAGTTAAAGAAAGTAAAAGAAAATTCAAAAATATAATGCTTAGAGAAAATAAGAAAGCAAAGGGATAAAAACTTTATTATATTAAGTGTTCTAAAAAGGTGAAAATATTAGCTTTAAATGTGAACAGTATGAAAAATCTTAAGAGGAGAATAGGAATATTACAGTGGTGTGCTGCAGTAGATGCACATATTGGGCTGGATTCAATAAAGCCTACACTGAGTGTACACTGTTCTAAGGAACAGACAACACAGACATAACACACACCTTCTTCCTCCTAATTTTAGTTTTCCTAGTGAAATTTTTGTTGCTTTAAATATTGACAGGGATTCATAAAGGTTATCACAAAGTGTAGACTACATGTACACTTAATCTTTCTGAGTGACTAGAAAACACAAAAACGAGATAAGGATTTTATTAAATACATATTTTGTACACTTGGTGTGCACTTTATTGAATCCCAAGGATTACTGTTTTTAGAAGATATCAGATTATTAACAGAGGAAGAAACACAAACTGAAAAACTTTGGAATGGTGTTGTAGTTTACAACATGGGGAAAGAAACATGCTTGGGCATATGTATATTATGTAAAGAAAGCATTAACATTAAAATATTAGATATAACCATAGTGGAACTAGGACAAATTATGGTAATAGACTTGAGATGGAAAAATATGTGTATAGAATTATAGCTTTATATGCATATGTAGCAAAAAGGATAGAGAAATGATGTTTAAAAATATTCTTGAATGTGTTTGTGTAAATATGGACATCACAGTGGTGGGTGAGTTTAATTGCAGTTTAAGAAAAAAATAAGAGCAATTGTGATGTTAAAATAGTTAAATAGATTATGAGAAGTGGGAAGTTAATTGTATGGAAGAATAACCACTGAACCAACAAAAGGAATGAAATTAGGACAGAAATTGCTATTTTTTTAATATCCTATAGTTTAAAAGTTAAAGAAAAAGGAATTAAGTATTTAAGTATGCTGGATTTTTGGATCATGTGGTTGTATGTGTTAAAGTACAGGAAAAATGAAGAATATATAATATTAAGAAAATGAATAAAGAGAGTTAATTAAAAGGAATTAGATTTAGAAGAAAAAAAGAACTTATGGCATTATGGAAAAATCATATGAATATGAGAGTTTTATGAGAATTGGACTGTTTGGTGGTATAATTTTAAAGAGAAATATAAAAAGTGTTTTTTTAGCATGTATAAGGAAGAAAAGAAAAAGAGAGATATAAAATATTAAGTCAAGAAACATTCAGAGTCTTATTAGAATAGAAAATTCATTTTATGAAAAAGAAAGAGAACTATATAAATGAATCAAATTAAAATTAACAACTTGTTATATAAATAAAATATTATTTACAAGGAAAGAAAGAAGAGGTAGGACCATATTTGAGTAAAATAATAAAAGAAGGAAAAATAAGGGAATTAAAGGATAAGGAAAGTAAGCAAACAAGACAGCAAGAATAAATATATGGAATAATTAAAGAATATGTATTGGAATTATTTGTTAAAAGAGAAGAAAACATAGGGCAAAGTTATAAAAGTGAAAAATTAAATAAAGATAATGAGTATTTGGAACAAAAAATAACTATAAAAGAATTGAATGAAATTCTTTAAAAGGTGTTAACATGGATTCTGCTACAGGACTGGATAGAATTGAATATGGTATGTATAAAGAAATGAAGGTGTGGCAAAAAAATTTTTTTTAGAAGTTATGAATGAATGGTTAGAAACTGGAATTAAAGAGAGAGAGAGAGATGTACAGGAATTATAATATTTATATTCAAAAAAGGAAATAAAGATGAGATAAAAAATTGGATACATATAAATTGAATAATACGGATTATAACATTTTCATGAGAATAATAACAAAAAGGTTAAAAAATGGATAGAATATATGACCAAAATATGTTTGGAAGAAAAGGAAAAGGAAGTCAAGAGGTATTATGGATAATAAGAGAAATAATTAATGATACCATAAATAAAAACATAGAAGCGAAGTTTATGATAAGAGATATAAGTAAAGCCTATAATAATATCCAATATAAATCATTATGGGGAATTTTGCAGGCATATAATGTAAGCAAAAAAAATTATTACAAGTAATAAAATCAGTTTATGAAAGGAACTATGTGAAACTAAAAGTAAATGGTTGGATTGGGGAAGAAATAAAAATAGAATGTGAAATAAAGCAGGGCTGCCCAGCTAGTAGTTTAATTTTCTCATTACTTATAAATGTAATAGTGAAGGAAATTAATAAAATGTCAAGTAATGGTGGATACAAAATGATGAAGGAAGTACAGTTGCTAGTAATGTATAATTATCCGGATGATATTGTACTAACTGTTAAAAATAAAGTATGGATGGAAAAAGTAATTGAAACAATTAAGTATAAATTAAAAATAGTTTAAGTATAAATAAAGAGAAAAGTAAAGGAATTGGTTTTGAAGATATGATAGGAAGTATTGAGTTCAATGAAAAATTATTAGAAGTAATATTTGGAAGGAATGAATATAGACAACAACAGTGGGATAATGTACTCGAAGTGAAGGATATGACTATTTTTTGGAAATCATATAGAAAAAAGCACACTTGTTGGACACCATGGTAATAGGAAAAAATGCTTATGTTGCTAACATCTATATGAGTCCTATTAAGTATGAAAAGGAACTGATGATGATGATTATATAGTATTTTATATGGGGCTCTAGATTGAATCCATTCGAGAGAGGGATTCTGTATATGAAAGAGGAAGGAGGCTTGGGTTTAATAAACCCAATAGTAGATGCAGCATCTTTAATTTTATATAGGGTATTAAAAGAAATTATAAAGGAAAATAAAAACTTGATAGAAATGATACTACTTTATAAATACAAAGAGTTATGGGAAGGAATGGAAGTTAAAAAAAGAAGTAAAAGCATTGTGAATGAAGAGATGAAAGAGTACCAAAATAAAATTGTGTTATAGAAAATGAAAAAAGAATATATGTGAAAAAATAGAAATAAATGGTACTTAAATATTATGAAAGCATTTTATTGTACTGATCCATGGAAAGATTTAGAAATAGATAAGAAAAAAGCTATTATTATGAGATACAATAACTATAAAAAGATTAAAGAATGTAATGATTTTTAATGGAGATTGTCTAATAGAAAATTGCCGGTTAAGGCAAACATGCCATACAAGAAAAAGCAAGATATAATAAGTAATAAATGCGGAGAGTTTGAGACCATTGAGGGTGTGTTTTTGAAATGTGAAAGAGTTAATAATTTGTGGAAAGAAGTAAACATAATAGGGTGAAACATTTGTTAAAATTTGAGCAAATAAATATGGACATAGAATTTGGCTATTATGGTGCACAAAAACAGGAAGAAGTGAAGAAAATGGACAGAGTAATATTTTATGTTTCATGGACTATATGGAATGAGAGATTAAATGAAATCAAATACAATGGAAAATGGACTTTGACAAAGATTCTGGAGAAAATAATGTTTTGGTTGTGGATAAAAGAGTGGGGGAAATGCTTAAATTGAAGTTTATAATGTATGGAGATTTGTAAATAGATATAAATAATGTAAATATGTAAATAATATGTAATGTATATATCAATAAAAAAGTCCTACTCATAGGAGCTGCTAGATTATGCTGGAGGGCTCCTACAGCAGCAAGGAAGAAACCCAAAGGAAGAAGCAGCATGCAGGAGAGACAAGATAGGGAGAGTTTGGAGGTGGAAAATAAGAATTTGGACAAAAAATGTGTTTGATATGAAGCTTCAGAACATAAACAAAGATTCCTGTGTGTTTTCATGGAGAAGGAAGTAAGAGAGTCTGTTGAACTAGTTCAGATATCAGAACTGTCATCAGCAGGGCCTACGGATTATGTTCTGTTAAAATAATCAAGCATGATGATCCAAGTGACAGTTCTGCTGTTTATGAGGTGAGATGGCAGATAACTTTTCTGGACGTGCTGAGGGTGGGAATGTGGAAAAGGAACCACTTGATGTGGCAGCAGGGAATGCAGCAGTGACAGAAGGTAAAAGAAGAAAACAGCAACAAACTGAGAAGGTGTCTGTTTTTTTGGCAACAGATAATGCAATAACTAAAACATATGCAGCAGTGACAGCAGGCAAAATAGAGAGCAGCAACAAACTGCAAGTAAAACTAAGGGTGCCACCTGTCCCATTATCAGTGGGACATTCACGGGTTGAGCAACCTCATCCCATTGCCCACTGTTGAAAGCAGTGGGACTTGAAAAGACTTGCTTTTCAATCACACTGAATCACAGCGGAAAACCCCCAATTACTTCTGATTTTTCCACAGCAATTCAGTTACGTCACCAAGCCAAACCTTCAGGCAGAGCTATTCCCTGTTAGGTCTAGGAATTGTAAATCTTGCAGCCAAAAAAAAAAAGAATACAATGTGTTAAAGTTAAATTAGAAGCAGCTTCTAAAACATAAAAGTATCCCTAATTTCCTTTCATTTCCCCCCAAACTTTTAAAATACACACAAATGTATTTGTGGGGGGAGGGTGGTCATAAAAAACTAGTTGGACAATTACCAACAGATGACACTTCTCAAACTGTGTAGGAAGAATTATGGCTCTCTGTCTTCACTCTCATTATTGCTATACACTACAGCTTCCTGGAAAAAACTTACTGCACTAGCTACTATCCTCTTCATCTTTATAGTCTGGACTGACTACTTTTGCTTTCCATGCAGAATGCTATACAAAAATGGAACAACAAGGCTGCAGAAGCCATCCATCCATCCATCTATCTATCCATCTATATATCTATCTATCAATCTATTTATATAGCTACCCAGCCATTTATTTATTTGACATTTGTTGACCAGGTTAGTCTGACTGAGCTAGTGCCTTTTTTCTGCAGAGGCCCAGGGAGAAAATCCCCACAATTTAGTAAAAAAAAAAAAAAAAAAAAAAAAATACAATTCAAGATTTGTTATGGTACATTTAAGCAAAGTCAATAATAAGTACATAGTAAAACATATGATATGAAAGAATTAGAAACAAGGTTTAGATTCTGTAGTTATTTTTGATTACTGCTTGGCTGTTTGGTGCACTTTACACATTGTAATAAAAACAAGTTTTTAATTTTAAAGTTAGTCAAGACAAAGGGAAAAAGACAGTTTGTTCTAGAGAGAAGCATCACATTAAATGCATGTTGTCAGACTGATATTTCTTTTTAGGAGGGAAACAAACAGTAGTTAGCAATCAGATGGGATAATGTAGGTAAGGATTCAGGTAGTCTGTTTAAAGTGGCATGTCCAGGAATTAGTGAGAAAATAAGAGCAGTTTTGAATTTTAGTATGTTGTTTATGTTTCGAATGGATTGGGGGAGTTTGTTCCAAGAGAGTGCTGGAGAGTAACTATAAAGGTTTTGGCCTATTGCTCTCTTTGATTTATGAATTTGTAACAGATTTTGTTCAGATCGAATTGCTAACAGATTTTGTTCAGAGCCAATTGCTAACAGATTTTGTTCAGAGCTTCTGAGTGTTCTAAGTGGGGTGTAGGGGAGCTATCTATCTATCTATCTATCTATCTATCTATCTATCTATCTATCTATCTATCTATCTATCCAGCCATCTATCCAGCCACTGAACAAGTGAGGGGAAAAAGATGTTTTACTTTTTCAGCTTGAACTATTTTTTTTCACATTTAAATTAGCTGTGACCTTCAGATTACACAGCCTGCAAGCAGTCAGTCATTCACTCACTGGCATTCTGGATTTATGGTTTAGTCAAAAACTCATTCTAAGAAGTTCAGAAGGACTATACTCACATTATATTGTTGCCTGAGGGTGAGATCCAGGGGAAGACACATAACATGTCTGTTTCATATGGCTTTGCTGTCTCCAACAGCAGTGTATATCCTTTAAGACCAGAGGTTTATCATGGAGAAGGGGTAGTTTCTGCATATGGACACTCTAGAAATGTAACAGTATACTTTTACAAAGTCAGTGTGTCTGCACATACCAACTAGATTGTCCTTTGGAATGTTGTTATGTAGGAAATGGCAATATAGCTGAGGTGTGTCTGAGTGAGATGCTACCTCCCTGGGTAGCATGCAGACCCATTGGTTATCATCCCTTGCGTGTCACACATTACTTAGTAGTTTGTAGAAGATTGCATCTCCTTCACCATTCCTGTGGTGATGTCATGGTAGAGGGTGTGGCCAGTGTCATATTAGCCACACACCCATGCCCCACTTTGACCCACTTAAAAGGTGGCACCCCAAAGTAAAACTGCTTTTTAAATAGAAGAGAAAACCAACTTTGAGAATAAGAACAAAAAAGTGACATTGTAATATTCAGATATTATGTGTGGGACAATTTGGTAACTGTTCTAGGTTTTCAGTCTCAAGAAATTTAGTCTTTTATACATATTGGGAGTGAGACTTTTTGTGATTTAATATTTGAAAGTGATGGACTGATGATGAAATTTATGAAACTGTGTAACAAAAAGAATGACATTTATCCATGGAACAATTTGTTTTCTAGTAGTAACTTAAATGTTAAAAAATATTACTTTGCAGTTTAGAAACGATAAATTGAAAGAAGACAATGTTAAAAATGCATGCA
Source organism: Protopterus annectens (assembly GCF_019279795.1). Classification (NCBI taxonomy): domain Eukaryota; kingdom Metazoa; phylum Chordata; order Ceratodontiformes; family Protopteridae; genus Protopterus; species Protopterus annectens. Next base: position 688,237,898 of record NC_056727.1, on the reverse strand, counting down.
TGATCTGTGTGAAACTCCTGATAAAACTGTGAGAGAAACTTATGGAATGGAGGGTGGGGACTGGAGGCTGTTTGAAATGTGAAAAAAAAATGGTGAAATACTTGCCAAGAGTTATTTTTGTGGCTGGTCATAGAGGGATATTAGGATATGCTGGCCAGTCTAAATCATGTTTCTTTTTGGGGGAAACATGTCTAAATCATGTTTCTTTTGTCGTGATTTTCTTATTTAATTAATGATTGTGACAAGGTACATTGTAACCCATGTGGGGAGAAAGGGCATACAGGAAGGTGTGTGCCTGAATGCAGGTTATGTAAAAAAGGACACTTTTGGATGGGCTGTCAAGAGTAAACAGTAAATAATGGAAAAGAAGGGGAAAGGGAGGGAAACATATGTAAGGAAAGACAACAAGAGGTTGTGAGAGAGGGTGAACTAGGTGAAGAAAAAAACTGTAGAAAAAGCCAAAAATATGGAGGGGAAAAATGAGGAGAGAGAGAGAGTGCACGGAGGAAGAGAGATCAGGACAAGGGATTGATACTAATATATATTTTTTGAAGTTCTAGCAAGTGAAAAAAATCTGATTCTGGGGATCAATGATTATCTGTACATAAACCCAAGGAAAAAAATTTAGTTGGGGAAAAAAAGAGTAAACACAAGAAAATGAAAATTTAAAAAATATTTTCCTTAAACTTAAAAAGAAGGAAAATCAACAGTTTTAGAGTACATTCAGTAAATGTGAACAGTATTATTAACACTGTAAGAAGGATAGGATACTGGAATGGTGTGCTGAATGTAATAGGGATATTATTCTGTTAGAGGAAGTTCATGCCAATTAAAGAAAGACTGTAAACAGAACAATTTGGCGGTGGAAATATAATATGGAATTTAGGAAGTGAATGTTGTTCTGGAGTGGCTGTGTTGTGTAGAAATCAATGAAAATACCAGATATAATGTTGGTAAGGGTACACAAGGTTAATTGTTGTAGATGTGCGGTGGAGAGAACATGTTAACAGAATTATAGCATTATATGCATATATAATTGGCAAGGAAACAGAGAATCTGTTTAATCACATATTAGACTATGTGGTGGTTAACATGAAAATTATAATTGCAGGGGACTTTAATTGTGATTTGAGGGCAACATGTGAAAAGAAAGGGAAAGGTGTAAAAAATACAGGGAGTGATAAAATGTGGTATATTAGCTGTGTGAAAAAAAGTAGTCAATGGGCTTATAGTGGGGAGGGGCACTTGGATCTGAAATTGATTATTCTGTATTATTTGAAAGCTTTGGGTAGCAGATGGTGATATAGTTATGAAAGGTTTTTCAGACCATTCAGCAATATAGATGGAAGTGATGGAGGAAAATTAGTATATTGATTTTATTACAGGAAAGGGAATAAAAAGAATAAATGATAAAATATGGGATAACATTGTAGAGAGAGAAATATTGCAGTTGTAGAAGGATCACATAACCATGAAGGACTTCTACAAAACTGGTTTGATGGTGGATTGAATTCAAAAAAAGTATACAAAATGGCTTTTTTTCCAATGGCAGGAGGATGTGAGAAAGTAAGGGAAAATGAAGTATAGGGAAGGTATAAACACGTATCAGAGAATTTCAAAAACAATATGAGAGTATTATGATATGGAAAAAGAAATGCACAAAATAAATCTTGAAAAAATTAAGACGTTGTTTAGGCTGACATATTGTTTTGCAAGAGAGAAGGGAGGAGAGGTATCCGCATATTTGGGTGAAATAGCAAAGGAGGATTTATTAAAACGAGTGAAATGAAAAATGTAATATATGCACTGGCCTGACTAAAATAAATGGACACTGATGGAGTATATCAACTCAATAAAAGGCCAGAAAAAATGAAAGAAGCTTTAAACAGATACTCAGATAAGATGACAAAACTGCAAAACTCAGAGAGGTAAAAAGAACACAAGAGCAAATTATGAGGACTTCCAGGATGGCTGCACATTGAGTAACAGCTTAATTCTAGCTCTCCCATTGTGAAGTAGAAATGTAGCAGAGAAAGCCAGTGCATATAAATTTCTGGGAAAATTTCACTAACTGGCTACTGAGTGCACTGCTGGGATGCCAGGAAAAAAGAAATTCAGTGGACCCAAAGGAAAATCACCTACAAAAGGTGATGAAAAATCACTGACTGGGAAAAGTACTGCAGCTCTTCAACAAAAAGAAATGCAAGCTCCAGACATGACTTCCAGTAACCTAGAGGAAAGTATAAAGCAATTGCATACAGACCTGACTAAACTAAATGGACACTGATGGAGTATATCAACTCAGTAAAAGGCCAGAAAAAATGAAAGAAGCTTTAAACAGATACTCAGATAAGATGACTAAACTGCAAAACTCAGAGGTCAAAATGAAGAAAAGGCTGTCTGAATATGAAACTGCACAAGAAGAAATGTTTAAAAAAAAATAGAATTAGAGGAGAGCATGTAGAGAAAACCTGAGATTTTCTGCTGTACCTATGAAGCTGGAAGGAACAGACTGTCTTAATTTCATGAATGCACAAGTAAGTAACTGGACTGGTATTCCACAAGAGGAATTGTTAATTGAAAGGGCACACTGTGTGTATGCTCCAAACTTGGCTATGAGAAAACAACCTAGACCTTTAATAGTAAAAATCCAATCTTACCAGCAGAAGGTGTCGATTCTGACAAAACTGTGGCAGAAAGACAAAGTATCAAATGTGGGAGACAGCAGAGTGTTTGTGGAGAATGGCTACTCATTCTACACCAGGCAGAAGAGGAAAACATTTATTCCATTATATAGGGAATGTCAAGAAGCAGGTGCAAGATTCAAACTGCTATACCTAGCTATCTTCAAAATATTTTTCCCTGGAAAAACAAAACATTTTCTGATGAAGTACATGCTAAGGAAGAAATACAAAAGTTTGTCCAACAGAAAATGAGCTGTGAAACAGAAGGAGATTCTGTTTCTTGTTTTTCTTGTAATACAGACCACAGAGTGACTATGCCAGTGAAACCTTTCCCAGTGTTTCAACGGAAAATGATTGAGAGAGGGAAAATAGCACAGGAGTTGACTGGAAGAATCAAGAGTGCACTGGAGATGAAGCAGAGATAGGGTCTGGGAGATAGAGATGAACAGAAATACAATAAGAAAATCTGGAAATATTGGACTTTCTTGGACTTTGTCAAGCTTGTAGGGGACTCTAAAGTGTATGCCCTACTTCATGTCATTAATGTTTAGAGACTAAAATCAGTAACTTCAAAACTGACAAATGTGAGATTACAAAGCAATAATTATATTTGTGAAATAGGACAGAACAATACAATCTGGAAATATTGGATTGTTTGGACTTTGTTAAACTTACAGGGGACTCTAAAGCATATGCCCTATGTTCTTAATGTTCAGAAAAATACTCAGGAGAGGGGAAGAGGAGGGACAGAGTTAACAGTATGTAAAACAAAACTTTTTCTTAACAGTATTACTTAAGTGATGCATAATTTTATCTGCATGTTATAAAGTTTTTTTCAGTTATTTTAAGTGCAATGGGGATACTAATGTAAATAGGTGCTTCTGTTTATTCTTTTTGTTTCTTTCTCCCCTCTTCTCTCTCTCTCCTTTTCAGTTTTAGGAAATGTAGGCAGTACAATGTAAAAAAGGGGGATCTGGTTAAAAGAGCATGACAAAAGAAAAAAATAGTGTGCTTTTTTCTCATTCTTGCATAGGTGAATGACTGGATAAAAGCCATTAGCTTTATATAGTAACAAGTTTTAACAGAAAGCAAGTAGCTGAAAAAGAAAATTGAATATTATAAGGTCTTTTTATCTAGTAAACAGTAAACAATGTAAACAAATGCAAAATAAATAACATAAATAATAAATAAACAGTCCTGTATCTGGTTTTCATGTCACTAGCAGAAAATCTGATAAAGAGAAATGGCTTGGAAAAAAATGCTTTCTGAAAACATTCATGTGTTTTCTCAGCTGGGAGAGCTACATAGATAATGAAAACCATAAAGCACTTAACAGAATCTTAGGCTGTGCCATGCATCTTAGCATGGAAAATCTTTCTTTGTGTTTAGCTTGAATCTCTGTGTGTGGCCATCAGTTTGGAACTTTTCTTCCTGTTAAGGGGGGTAAAACTTCAGTATTTGAAGATGTGCATAGTTTTTGTGTTATTATTAAATTAATAGGTTTTAGGAGGGTATTTTGTGTGTGTGTGTGTGTGTGTGTGTGTGTGTGTGTGTGTGTGTGTGTGTGTGTGTGTGTGTGTGTGCGTCTGTGTTTATTTTTGTTTCAGGGATTTTAATAAAACAAAAAGTACTGCAAGATGTGACATAGGTTCAAATGGAGATGACAAGAAACAGTTTTATAAAAGATTAACCTGCCAAACACTGTATGCATGTAACACAAAAGCTGGAACTAGACATTTAACAAAAAAGCTGTTATACATAAAAGGTGGGAATAATAATCCCTCAAGAATATGATTCTTTCTATAATGTCTTTAAATGGTAATGGTCTCACAGATAAATACAAAAAAGAAAAAGTAGTGAACTATATTAAAAAAATGTAAAGTGCAAATAGTTATGCTGCAGGAGACACACTTGAACAGAACTGAATATGTAAGTTTGATAAAGAAAGGTTTTCAGAATGGTTATTCAGCGGAATACCTGGGGAAGATAAGAATACTTATATTAATTGCAACAGGAGCTCCAATAGTAATAGAAGAGAGAAAAAAAAGACAATAATGGTATATTTGTAGTCCTAAGGGGCTACTGGCAAGGGAGGAGGATTATACTAGCATGTATTTATATTCCACTGAAAACTGCTATAATGGAAGATTTGTAGTACTAAGGGGTTACTGAAAAGGGAGGAGGATTACAGTAGCATGTATTTATATTCCACTGAAAGCTGCTATAATGGAGTTAAAGAAAATTCTAGGAGAAATAATCAGCTTTTAGCAAGGAATATTACTTATAGGTAGAGACTGGAATTTGATTTGCAACAGTGAAGATCTGTCTGGGGGACCCAGAAAGAGAAATATAACAAAGGAGGGTAGATTTTTAAAAACATTTATGAAAATATTTTGCATGGAAGATGTGAATTAATTGCTAGGAAATTGGAGTGAATTTACATATTATTCCCCAAGATACAAAAACTAGGCTAGGCTAGACAGAATTTACATTTTACAGGAACATGTGCATTTAATTGAAGATCTTGATACACACCCAATAAATAATTATTCCAGATCATGCACCAATAATAACTAAAATAAAAACACAGAGTAATGAAATAAAAATGAGACACTGGCATTTTCCCACCTATCTGTTGAAAATAGAGAAATTTAAGGAATGGGTGGTGGAAATTATTCAGGAGCTATTATAGAAGATACAAACATCTGAAAATATAGCTAGGGAGTGGGATAAAATTAAAGTGGGATTTAAAAATAGGGTGGACATAAAAGAAAGGGAGATATGGCTAAGAAGTAACAATAATTATTTTGAGGGACTGACAAATATTAAAGTATTACAAAATAGGGGGAGTCTCACAGAACAAGAACAGGAGCAACCACAGAATGCTAAACAGAAAATAAGGGATTACCTTGATAATATGCATGAGTTTAGAATGATTGCTGTTAAGCAACTGTTTTTTGATAATAACTCTAGAGCACAAAAACGTTTAGCATAACGACTCAGGCAACAGAAAGTAGAAAGGGCTGTCACCAAGCTTAGGAAGCCTATATCAAGGACGATAACAAGGGACCCTGTAGAAGTATTAAAAATATTTTGGAAATTCTATGAACGTCTGTATAAAGCAGAAAAATATGTAAATCAAGAAAAGGTACAAATGGAAATGTTTATGGAAGAATTAAATATGTCAAGGCTAGCGGGAGAGGGGGCTCAATTAGTAACAGGATAGGAGGAGATGAAATAAAAATGGTGATGTATAACCAATCTACAGGAAAGTCCCTAGAAATAGATGATATTCCTATGGAAGTTTGGAAGCTAAGAGGGACAAACTGGTAAAGATCTGGAAGGTTTTGTTTAGCAGTATTTTAAGATGAGGAGAAGTACCGACATCCTGAAAGAAAGCAATAATAGCTGTAATACCTAAAGAGAGTAAAGATCCAACAGATGCAACTTCATAATGGCCCATTTCAATACTAAATCATGACTGTAAAGTATTTATGTCTATAATGGCTAAAATAATGGCAAAAGTAATGTTAAAATTGATAGATATGGGTCAATGTGTTTTTGTGGAGGGAAGGCAAACACTTGACAGCGTTCAGGGTACCTATGAAAACTTAACACTGGAAATGCGGTGAGGGGGGAGAGTTGAGGCAAACAGGTAACTATGGTGCACACCCAGGTCAAGAGAAAAAAGTCAATCAGTCAGTTCAGGATAAATGAAGACCAAGCTAGAAAGGTGCTGAAAGGTAATACTAAGCACTGAAAAGAAAATGTATAGGCAAACAGCACTCAGAGGTTGAACGCTGGTCTCTGGGTCGACAGGTGAGAGTGAAATAAAAGGAGAGAGAACCAGTACAGTATAGGAGGGTAGACAGAGGGAAGACAAACATTATGAGTAGTTAAAATAGAGGGAGACAGAGGCAATAGAAAAAGCAGAAATCAAGGGTTAGGGTAGTATAAGAGACAGAAAACAGCATATTCAAGATATAATGGGTATGGCAGGGGAAATTACACTACAGAAAGGCGAGCATATAGGAGAAATAGAAGGGTTTGGAATGCTGGCTTCTTTACCATAGCAAGAAGCAAGTCATCTGCTGTGAATTACATTATTTCTTAGTTAATATTGGCACTTTGTTTAGAGCTACACTTTAAGCATAGATACTTACTACCGTTACTTGGAGACATACTTAAAGTGGTTTGAGAGGTATCAGACCATTGCAGAACCAACTGAGGTTAAAGCAGCTTTTTAGTTCAGGCCCAGAAAAAGATTTTATATTTTGTTTTTGTTATGCAGTATTGGCTGGGAGAAAAAACACTGAGCGATGAGGTAGGGGCTATAAACACAAAACAAAACAGGGGGAGGTTAGTTATGAGCAATGAGGAAAAGAAGAGGTGCTGATAAAACATAAAATAGAAAAGCTTACAGGAAAAACTCAGGACTATATTAGCTGAAACATGGCATAATAAACAGTGTGTAAATACTTGACATGCACAATGCAAATGTAGATTGATTTTTCAGTAAACTAAGCTCTCTTTCAGCTGCTGGTTTAAAAATCATGACATGAAATTGATTTGTAATACTTTACTTGTACAATATAAAGATGCAGACCTGTTTCCAGTATATGTATATATACTGGTAGTGTGTATATGTAGATATATATATATATATATATATATATATATATATATATATATATGTATATATGTATATATATATATATATATATATATATATATATATATATAGTATATATCCAGCATATATAAATGGAAGCTCTGTTATATGGATATCGATAGTAAGATACAAGCAGTTAAAATGTTTTAGTCCCTTTAGTCTTATATACTGGTTAGGCATATTTTTATGAACCAGAGGAGAAGTTGTGGATAGCAGTTAATAAAGAGCTGAAGGATTTTATCTGGTAGGGGAAGACAACAAGAGTCAAGTGTGATAAGCTTATTCTTCCAATAGAACAGGGTTGATTGGGATTACCTGAGTTGAAGTGGTATTTCAGAGCAACACAATTAAGGCTCCTGTACATAGCACAAGCAGAAAACTATAATTCAAAGTGGAAAAAGATGATGAAACAGGAGGGAAGCCCAAATAACAAGGAGAGACTAGGATTTTGTATGCAGACCTTTAAGGAGAACAACAATAATCATACAGAAAACTATAATCATAAAATAACAGAAGGTCTTCTAAGAACTAAGCCATTACCGAAATGGAGATAGGAGATTTTGCCAGTAGGGATGACTGCAGTTAGGGATCCAGACAATAGGCAAGAGAGGGTGGGAATATATTGGAGAAAACTGGCAAAGGAACCAAGGTATTAGGAGCAAATAACTAGAGAGGGAAAGGTAATAGAATGGGAAGACGCCACAAATGTATTTGGACTGCAGGCTAGAGATTGCCTTCTGTATCAAGAATTGATGTCAGAGTATAGGCAAAGAGAAAGAAATTGGGGGGGGGGGGGAGTCCTAAACAAAAGACTAAAAGACCAGCAGTAGTAGAAGTTTTAATAGAATCTAGAACAGAGGTTGCCATTAAGAAAGGAATAATTATTGCAGCATATAAAATATTGCATGATAACTATAAGAATCAATCAGAGGAGGTTATGAAGGATTGGGAAGAGAGATTAGAGAAGCAATTCACAAAGAAACAATGGGGAGATATATGTATGTCTCCCAAATATGCAACAAAATCTAGAAGATTTAGCATCTTTGCCTGGAAGTGTTTACACGGGTAATTTATACCCCAGGCAGACTTCAAATAATTTTTCGTCAGGTAGACAGCAAATGCCGGAAATGTGATGGTGAAGAAAGAGGTAATTGGGAGCATATTTTCTGGGAGTGTAATGAGTTGGCAGACTTTAAAGATTCCCTGCAGACTGCTCTGTTGGAGATGTTGGATGAGCAAACTAGAGTAACTAGGGAAATGATTTTTTTGAGCTACGATACAGAATTGGAATTGCCTAGACAAAACGAGGCCTTTCTGAGTCTAATTATGATGGCTGCCAAAAAAGCAATTACTAGAAAATGGAAATCAAAGTCTAAACCAACTTTACTAGAAGTAGCAAAGATAGTAACAGAGATAAAACAACTGGAACTAGGATATTTAGAAAAGGGTAGGAGCAAATTATAATGGAAAGCACGGGGAATGGGGATCAATACATGCATAGGAGGAATGAGGTTTAAAAAAAGGCAGAATTTCAGTTAAGCTATGTAATGGTTGAATAACAATGACTGGATCTGTTAAAATGATTTATAATGTTTGCAGCTACAGTTGTGTTGGCATGGTTTGGAATGTATAATGTTTGCAACTGAGATTATGTCACTATGGTTTATTTTCATTTCTATAAATGTAACATGGTCTATGTCATACATGATAAATTAATAAAGATGTTTTCTGTTTTAAAAAAGAGCACATTATGAGTATTGTAGTACAGCATGTGGAAAACATGTACAAGAGTAAAAAAAAGGAAAATAAGAGAGAATGGAAAAAGCCCCCCAAAAATCCACAATGATTTAAGGAAATTTTGAAAAGGAAATTACTATTATTGAATTGGATGAAGTACTTAGGGAGGTAAATGTTGATTCAGTATTAGGCTCAGGTGGTATATGGTATGGAATGTACATAACATTAATGGATTGGCAAAGAAAAGAGAGTATTTTGTAAATGTACTAAATGAATGAAGAGTCTGTTTATGAAGAGTTATTTATATTTGTGCCTGTAAATATGTCTATAATATTTTATATTGTCTTAAATAAAGGACCCCTACTCTTTTCAATAGGTGCAGTGGGTCTTTAACATCCATCTGAGCTACAACCAGCTCCAGTAGTTGGAGCCTTGGTTTAACATCTCATCCAAATGACAACACACTCAGGAATGCAGCATCCCCCTTATGCTGCACTGCAGCGTCAGCAATCCAATCACATTACTGACAATGGATAAATAGAAAGTTTTGATTGAGGGTTGGTATAATGGTTGAGGTGTTTACCTCATATACATAAGGTGCAGAGTTTGATTCTAAGGGTGAGTTTGACATATTGGTAAAGGTCTTCACCTTACTGACATAAGGTACAAGGTTTCACTCTAACCACAGGTTAATAGCTAGGATTAAAATGGTCCTTTAGGGCAGTTAGCCTAGTATTCACCTATGGATCTATGAGCTAAGTAACTCAGTATGCCGACTCACATGACTATGTAAATACTTTACTGCAAGCAGACTCAGATCATGGTGAGATAGGGCCCTAGGCAGGGTAATAGACTAAGGCCCCACCAGACACACCAGTATCCCATTACTTGACTGTGTCTCCCCAGTTGCCATAAAACACTGTTCAAACTTGTCAGTATGCACACTGTTTTCTTTTCTGTGTTTATAACAATGACAGAGATTTGGATTTAATTCAAAACTGTTATTTCAAATTCCACAGCAAAAACATTGACAGCCATTTGCTAGACAAAACAAAACAGCCTCACACTGAAAAGAAACTTAACATGAGTAACAGTAAACATCTGTTTCCTTGATGCTCACATTTATTGAAAGTGCATCTGACACCCAATTAAAATTGTTGAGATTCATAGTCAAACAGCATATAGTGAAGCACTAATTAGCAGATATGTAAAAGTACAAGAATTCAAAAGACAAGTATACAATGCATTTGCCAGCAACATGTGGCTGCCCACTAGATGCAAGTGTCCCCTTTCAAGGGCAGCCCAGGAGCACTGTCTGGTGAAATGACTTTGTCAGAGTCACACAACAGATAAATGAAGGATGAGATAATCAAACTTTGCACTACAAAAGCAGCTGATTAATAATTGATAGCCTTAATCATCTGTACAAAGTACCAGACAGAATGTTGTGGTATACACAATACATTGCCTTTCAAAGCTGTGTGCCTGCAAAAAAAGCTAAATTATAACATATTCATAGTTAAAATATTAACATTAAACTCATAGACAAATAATAAACACACTATCTGAAACCAAGAATTGTACTTAAAAAACATATGATGATGCCCATATTTACTACAGTTAGTTCCTTCCTTTATACCATAACTACTGCAGGTTACAGAAACCAAGTAGTTATACACACACACACACACACACACACACACACACACACACACACACACACACACCAATTAAATCCACTTTTAAAACTGTACACCTCAGACATCAGTTTGAGATAAAGTGAATAAACACATTCAAAAATAATGGGTCAGAAATGTATCTCAATTTGCTGCTGTCAGAACCACAGAGTAGAAACAATTGCAAAACCCGCCTCATTCTGCCCTCTCCACATCTTATTTCAAACATCAGAGTCAAAGCTCTAAAAATCAGAAGTGATTTTAAATGCTTCTGTTATATTGTTATATACTTAAAAGTTGCTAGAATAACAATCTTTGTATTAGCAAACATTTTCTATAGGAGACAAAGTCTGAAATCCACATTTCTGTCATTATTTAATGACTGCAGTCCACAACAATTTGCCAGAAAGCCAAACATTTTACAAGGAGCAAAAGCAAACAAAAATACATCTCATTGTCTTTGCTCAAGAATTCTGGACATTTTTTAAACGTTATTGGATTATCACTTATGACATAGGCAAACTTGCATTTATATAAAAGCAATCAAACCATATTAACAAGTTCACATTTACAAACATTGTACGTCACATATATTGTCATATAGCTTATATTCGAAGGAAAATTACATAAAATATTCAATCCCTACCTTCTCTTAAACCTCATTCCTCCTCTAAAATATTTTCTCTGCATGTATTGTTTCCAAAATTTCCATTTTTATGTAATTCAGTCCTACCCTTTTCTAAAGATCCCACTTCATGTTATTTTATCTCTTACAATATTCACTACTTCAAGTATAGTTGGTTTAGGTTTTGATTTTAATTTTCTAGTAATTGCTTTTTTGGAAGCCACCAGAATTAAACTTAACAAGGCCTAACTATGGGGTACTTCCAAGATGGTTGCACATTGAGTAACAGCTTGGCTGTAACTCTCCCAGTGTGGCAACAGAAACTCAACAGAGAAGGCAGGTAGACTTCTGTGTTTGAGTACATTTCAGTAACTGCCTAGTAAGTGCACTGCCTGGATGCCAGGAAAAAAGAAATAAAGAGCACATGGAAAAATCAGCTACAAAAAGTGAGGAAGAAACACTGACTGGGGAAAGTTCTGCAGCTGTTCAGCAAAAAGCAATGCAACCTCCAGACATGACTTCCAGTAACCTACAGGAAGGTATAAGTCAACTGCACACAGACCTGGGTAAAATAAATGAAACACTGATCAAGTATATCAACACAAACAACAGAAGGCTGGAAAAAATGGAAGACACCTTAAACAAATATTCAGATGAGGTGATAAAGCTGCAAAAATCAGAGACTGAAATGAAGAAAAGGATGGCTGAATAGACTGCTCAGGAAGAGATGTTTCAAAAAATAATAGAGTTAGAGGACAGAACACGGAGGGAAACTTGAGATTTTCAGCTTTAATGGAGAAGCTGGAAGGAACAGACTGCATTAATTTTATGAAAGCACAAATAAGCAACTAGACTGGTATTTCTCAGCAGGAGATGTTACTTGAAAGGGCACATTGTGTGTATGCTCCAAACCTGGCTATGAGAAAGCAACCTAGACCTTTAATAGTGAAGATGCAACCCTACCAGCAGAAGATGTTGATTCTGACAAGGTTGTGGTAGAAGAACAAAATACCAAAAGTGAGAGACAGCAGAGTGTTTGTGGAGAATGATTACTCATTGTACGCCAGGCAGAAGAGGAGTAAATTCATTCCACTATTCAGGGAATGTCGAGACACAGGTGCGAGATTCAAACTGCTGTACCCAGCTGTCTTCAAGCTATTCTTCCCGGGAGGGACAACATCATTTTTTTTGATGAACTACATGTTAAGGAGGAAATACAAATGTTTTTCCAACAAAAGGTGAGCTGTGAAACAGAAGGAGAGTCTGCTTCTTGTTCTTCTGGTAACAAAGACCACAGAAAGACTGTACCTGTGAAACCTTTTCCACTCTTTCAACAAAAAATGTTGGAGAGAAGGAAGGGAGCATGAGAGTTGACTAGAAGAATCAAGAGTACATTGGAAATGAAGCAGAGACAGGATTTGGGAGATGGAAATGAACAGTAATAAAACCAGTAACTTAATGTGGGATTACAATGCAATAATTATATTTGTGAAATACAACAGGATAAGAAAATCTGGAAATATTGGACTTTTTCAGAATTTGTTGGACTTGTGGGGGACACTAAAGTATGCACCCTACGTCATGTCATTAATGTTCAAAAATGCTTTGGGAGGGGAAGAGAGGGGAAAAGGTTAACTGCAAGTAAAGAAAACATTTTTTCTTAGTAGTATTATTTTGTGGTGTATGATTTTCTTTGCATACTATAAAGTAAAGTTTTGTCAGTTATTTTTAAATGTAAGGGGATTGTAAATAGGTGCTACTGTTCTTTTTTTTTCTTTTTCCCCCTTCTTTCTCCCTTCTCTCTTTCTTCTTCTTTAGCTTTAAGAAATGTAGACACTGCAGTTTAAAAAAAGCCTTGCTTAAAAGAGCATGACAAAAGAAAAATTAATGTACTTTTTCTAATTCATTCATGGAGAATAACTGGATTAAGGACCTTAGATTGATTTAATAACTAGTTTTAAGAGAAAGCAAGAAATTGAAAAAATATTGAATATTATGAGGATTTTTTCTAGAAAATGAATGTAGGCTTAGTAGCAATTCTGTATCTGGCCCTCATGTCTCTGTGGAAACAATCTGATAAAAATAAATTGACAATGTGGTTCTCATGTCTCCATGGAGACAATCTGATAATGAAAAAGTGGCTGTCTTGTTCTCATGTCCCCATGGAAACAATCTGATAAAGAGACATTTTTGCAGTCTGGTGGAGAGTAATTGGCTGGGAAAAAAAGAAAAACTGGCTAGGAGATAATGTTCTCTGAAAGTATTCAGGGGTTTTCTCAGCTGGCAGAGCTATAAAGAAAATACAGAACCAGTCAACAATTAGTAGAAGCACAAGTTGCATCATACGTCTTAGCTTGGATAACCTTTCTTTTAGGTTAACTCAAGTTTATGAATGTGGCTGTCAGTTTGGGACATTTGCTCTTATTAGGAGGATAAAACTTCAATATTTGAAGATATACATAGTTGTATGTGTTAGTATTAAATTAATAGGTTTTAGGGGGTATTTTGGAGGGCTTTCAATAAAATGAAAGGTTTTGTAAGATGTGACATAGGCTCCAATGGATTTGACAATAAACAACTATATAAAAGTTCAACATGTAAACCAGTGTATGTATGCAACACAAAAGCTGGAACTAGTCATTTAACAAAAAAGGTGCTATGCATTAAAGCTGGAAATAATAAGTTTTTAATACAGTGATGTTTTTTGTAATGTCTTTAAATGTCAATGGTCTCACAGATGAATACAAAAAAGAAAGAGTAATGAACTATATTAAAAATGTACAGTGCAAATAGCTATGTTACGGGAGGCACACTTTGAAAGAACTGAACATGTGAATTTGATAAAGAAATGTTTTCAGGATGGTTATTCAGTGGAATATCTGGAACAAGGGAAAAGAGGAGTACTTATATTAATAGCAGGAGGAGCTCCAATAGTGATAGAAGAGGATAAAAAAGATAATAATAGCAGATTTGTAGTGCTAAGAGGCTACTGGTAAGGGAGAAGGATTATACTAGCATGTATTTCTATTCCACCTAAAACTGACATAATGGAGCTTAAAGGAGAACCACCCCCATAAACAAAAAACGAATTTATATCATCATGGTTTGGGGTTTCCTACATTTTAACACTGCTCTGGGACTATTTACAGGTTTTTAAATATTTTATACATAATTTTGGAGTCTGACCACATGTGGTCTGGTATCTTGAAGTAATTCTGATTGTTTAGTCTGCCTCTAGGTATCACACAATTCAGCACTTGTCTGTAAACAATTACATCACACAGGCCTCTTTCTTCCTAAAGCACCCGTCACTGCATTGATTGTACATGCATACACTACTGTCTTTCAGTCAGTTGGTTTTAGGTACTGTCTCATGCCATTCAATGACTACTTAAAACACAAACAGTGAAAATGCCACAGAACAGACTTTCAAAGTGTTTTTTACCTCTGCTTCTTTTTAGAATGGCTAAATTGCAGTCTTTTGTGAAGCCTTAATTGTACCACTTTACTCATCTCCCATCCACTTAAGACCTAAGTTTCCTAGTCAAAGGGCTAAGAGTAATTTGAGTTTTTACCTGCTGTGATTGACAGGTCACAGCAGGAGACTTGACTCATGTACTGTTTCCTTGTTCTAGCCTTTACTTTCTGTATGGGTAGGGGAAGGACAAGGGAGCTGTGACATCACAGCGTGGGTGGGTTTTTTAGGATAGTCGCGGTGATATCAGTTTGGGGAGGGAAATGGCCAGAAAACTACCTGTATTCATTGGCCTTGATGACATCAATGAATTGGAGACTGCAGCAAGCTTTTCCAGGATAGGATAAAAGTTTTTTGAAAGTGAAACCACCACAGTACAGTAAGGTACTGTTCTAGTGGAGTGAAACAGTTGATTTGAAATATTTTTAATGCTGTATTGTTGTTTATTCATAGCAGGGACAGTAAATAGAGAGAAAAATGACAGAGAAGTTGAGCATTTAATAGAATCCCATTGTTGTCCTTTAAGAAAATTCTGGGAAAAATAATCAGCTTTCGGCAAGGAATATTGCTTATAGATGAGGACAGGAATTTGATTTGCAGCAGTAAAGATGTGTCTGTGGGGCCCAAAAGGGAAAGTATAACAAAATAGGGTAGATTTTTGAAGAAAGTTATGAAAATATTTGGCATGGAAGATGTCAAGTCATTAATATGAGTTTGGAATGAATGTACATATTATCCCCCAAGAAATGAAAACTGGGCTAGGCTAGACAGAATTTAGAAAAACAAGTAAAAAATCCAAAAGAGGCCCCTTGTCACAAACGACAGCACCACGGAAAGAACCTTAACGCAATTTATTAAAAAGTGAAACAAGCGTTTTCGCCACACCAATATGCAGCTTCATCAGAGGTAGAGTAACATACAGGTAAAGAACGTTACATGAATAAGTATCCTGACAACCAGGAAGTGACTCTGTTCAATTTCCTGAAGTTCACTATAGCAACATGCTATGTTTAAAAGTAATAGCGCTTCTGCGCCCACATTCTGTACCTGATTTTAACATTGTACAACAAACCAGCTCACATACAATGGATGAACATGTAGGATCAAATTTAAAAAACATGTTTTTTTAAAACCTTTTAAAAATATATTAAATATATAACAAAAAACAATATATAAATAAACTAAATCCTTGACAGCAAAAGTATTTTTAACTGCAAGACATGATGTATGTTTCTTAAATTGCCTATCTAGTGGCATAAAATTAAATTACATGTATTCTAATAAATCCGACCTCGCAATTTTCTAGTGAGGTTCATATTGTAAACCAATACTCTGCTCTAATGCTAACTAGTGCATTATTTTGATCATCTCTTTTTATCTATAAGTCCAATCCTGAACGTGTATGTAAATCAAAAGATTTTGACACCCTATACCAGTTAGTTTTATTTTGTCTTATCTAAGGTAACTCCTTAATTTCAGTACAGGTGTGATGTTGCAGTTGCTGTTTAATCCTGGATGTCTAAACGCGTCCAGTCGCAACTGCCATTCTAACTCCCGGTTCTCCAATATCAATGGAAATGGGCCACCTCTAATCTTCACTGGCACATGGTCAATAGCCATGAAAGAAAAATCATGTCCTGGATTTAATTCAACATGCTTTGCCAACGCGTTATCATTCTTACTGTTCCTAATGGCATAGAGGTGCTCATACATACGGTCGCGGACCCTGCGGTCCGTCTTTCCAATGTAAAACGCTTGGCAGCAATTACATAACGCTATGTATATAATGGACTTACTCTCACAATTTAAGGGAAAACGGATCCAGTATTTTTTATCTCTTACCGTGAAAGTTTCACCTATTTTTACCCTATTACAGTACCTACAAAAGCCACACTGTTGCATCCCATTCCTCTTGTTAAATGTATATTGAAGTGTATCCCTTTGTAGCAGTTCCTTCAGGTTAGTGGACCTTCTAAAAATAATTCTAGGGATGCTACCTAACTTGTCTGCTAAGTAAGAGTTAGAATTGATGAAATGCCAATTCTTACGGATTATCGCTGAAATTTTTTTAGAGTTTCTACTGAAAGTGGTAATAAAACTTAAGCCAAAGTCACTTTCATTTGCAACAATCGAAACCACACCGGATTCCTCATTACTCAGATTCAACACTACAGGGTTTATGTCAATATGATCGTCAGTCTGGTTAAGAATGGTTTGTACCAATAAAGGCTTATAAAAGCCATTGAGTCTCTTATTAGTGACTTCCTCAATCAAATCGTATAACAATTGGTCAGGATAACCCCTGTTCTTAAACATTTCCTTCAACAGTTCACATTCAATAGTGAAATCTGTCATAGTACTGCACATTCTCCCTGCCCTCACCAGTTGTCCTTTCACAATCGACCGTTTCTGTTTATACGGATGGAAACTGGTGAAGTGCAGGAAAGAATTGCAGTAAGTGGCTTTTCTGAACACTGTTGATGTTAAAGTACTATTCTTGGGGTCCTTAGTCAACTTGACGTCCAAATAGTCTATTTCCTTCTCTGAAAATTTAAACGTAAATTTTAAGAACTCAGTTGTTGTATTTAGAGTTTCAACAAATTTTGTAGCTTGAATTTCCATACCCTTAAACAATATAAAAATATCGTCAAGGAATCTCGTGTAGTAAGCAACAGGATCCATGAGGCCTGATATTTTTCTTAAAATGTTGGCCTCCCAGTAGCCCATTACATAATTGGCCACACTGGCTCCGCAGGGGGAACCCATTGCCACTCCACGTTTCTGGAGAAAAAATTCTCCATTGAATGTAAAATAATTTGATGTCAAAACGACGTCAAGTAATTCCGTTACTAAGTCAATCTCCAATCTAGAAGCCCCACTTTCTTGAAGCAACAGACCTATCCATTCCACCGCCACTTGGTGAGGAATAGAGGTGTAAAGGTCTACCACGTCTATAGTTAAAAAGTTATTCTTACAATTGAATGGAATAGTACTGATGTTCTCAAGGAAAGACCAAGAGTCTTTACATATACTAGGTATGGTTTTAATGTATTTATCCAGTATGTTAGTGATAAGTTTGGAGCAAGGATATGTAATGGATGACCTTCCGTCAATTAATGCTCTCATAGGGGGGTTTTTTACGTCTTTGTGAATCTTGGGGATTCCAAACATGATAGGTATTTTAGGTAAATTTATATCTATGTAGTTGTACATTTCACTATCAATTTTCCCTAAAAGGAACAAGTCCCTAAAATATCCCCTGATTCTACGGTACTGCCCATTCACCTCACTTATAGATGACTTGGTGTCCGCATTTGTGTTCAAAACATCAGTCATTTTTTCATTATAGGAGGTGTTATCTAGTAGTACCAACCCACCACCTGTATCAGGTTTTATTAGACGTACAGGTAGGCGGCAAAGGTCATCCAATAATGTGGCCTGTTCCTTAGTGATGTTTAAGTCACTACTATTCTCAGTATTGGTTTTGTTGTCTGCTAAGAACCTAAAATCCACCTCACATGTGTTCTCAAATAATTGCAACGCTGTATGTAGTGGTGGGTTAAAGACACTAGCCAATTTCAATATTGGTAGGTTACCATCACTACCAGTCGCTGCCACATTGTGTATATCATGTTGATGGTTGAACAATAGTTTTAAGTTTAGTTTTCTTACAAAACATTTTAAGTCTACAATTTCTCTACTAATACTCCCCGATCTACTAGGGACGAATGAGTTGCCAAGTGCTAGCAATTCAATTAATTGTCCATCTAGAGTAATGTCGGAGAAGTTGTAGATCTTAAAGTCCCCTCTCTTGTTAGTTAATATAGTTGGTTTTTCATTTCTTATAGGTACATTTGGTGTACTCTGTTGTGAGGAATCTATGGAACACAAATCAATTTCTAATTGTGTCGGTTCCTCCTCTTGTTCATAAACGGCCTGCTGTTCCGTTGCCCTAAAAAAGTGCCATTACCAGATGTAACTGTTCCATTATTAAAATTTGACCTCTGTTGGTTACCACTAGGTACTTCATTATTCCTAGCAAAACCCTTTATCCTGTTACTACGTCTAGGTCCAGAATTTACCTGGTTCTCAGTCTGCTCCTCCACTATGTCTTCCAAACTATAATTATCATCCATTACTTCTAAAGGTTGAATATTGTTTGTATTGTTTTGCAAAGTGGTGTTAGGCACTGACAGTTTAGGATAGGCACTTTTATTAAGGTATGCCGTCCTATCCCTCACTAGTTTTTTATTTTTATTAACCTTTAACTTCAATAACAAAGTGTCTATACTCGTTAGTATCCGCCCATAATCAAATTTATATCTGGCAAAGTCCAAGTTGTTTTTGATGTCATTGTCCAGATTACCAATCTCTTCGATTAGTAAGTCAATTTTTAAAGCATAATGCTTAATGATGAGTTCAAGAAGCTGAACACCTTGTCGTTGGAATAGCATTTCCAAGTCAGTATAAAAGGCCTTATCAACCAAAAGGCCTGATGGTGCAAAGTTATTCCGCAACCCCTTTGGGATTAAATTTTCAGTCACACATTGCCTGAAATACGCTGACTCCAATTGGAGTTTTTTTAATTTAAGCAGTTTCTCGTCAAACACTTTTAATTTGTCCGCCAAACATTCATTTACAGCGTTTAACTCAACATTAGTGTTTTGCATACCTTGTTCACCAAACGAGAAGTGTGCTGTATTTGAGAGCCAGTCGTTGAGATTCAGAACAACAGAATTTGCACCATCCGCTCTGTTATTAGAAAGGGTCGCCATGACGCCGTCACGGGAGTTAGAATGTGTAGCCATTCCGCTACTCCTCACAGCCCCAGCATAATTAGTCATCTGGTCAGACCCTTCACGTGTATCTAAATCTCCTTCTGGAAACAACAGTCCCCCTTGCGAGTGACTGGATGTCATTGTATTGGAAAACCCAGTTCCTTGTTGCCTGCACGGTTGAACTTTTGAACGGTTATAGTGAACTTCAGGAAATTGAACAAAGTCACTTCCTGGTTGTCAGGATACTTATTCATGTAACGTTCTTTACCTGTATGTTACTCTACCTCTGATGAAGCTGCATATTGGTGTGGCGAAAACGCTTGTTTCACTTTTTAATAAATTGCGTTAAGGTTCTTTCCGTGGTGCTGTCGTTTGTGACAAGGGGCCTCTTTTGGATTTTTTACTAGACAGAATTTACATTTCACAGGAACATGTGCATTTAATTGAATGTCTTGATATACACCCAATAACTACTTCAGATCATGCTCCACTAATATCTAAAATAAAAACACAGGGTAATGAAATAAAAATGAGACACTGGCACTTTCTCACCTATCTGTTGAAAAGAGAGGAATTTAAGGAATGGGTAGTGGAGATTATTCAGGAGCTATTTGAGAGGATAGCAATTACTTCTGAAACTATAGCTAGATAGTATAATAAAATTAAGGTGTAGTTTAAAAATAGAGTAGGAATAAAAGAAAGGGAGCTATGTTAAGAAGTAACAAGAATTATTTAGAGGGACTGACAAATGTTAAATTATTGCAGAATAGGAGGAATCTCAGAGAACAAGAAGAGGATCAATTGAAGAATGCCAAGCAGAAAATAAGGAATGACCCCAATAATATACACAAATTTAAAAAGATTGCTGTTGAGCAACATTTTTTGATAATAACCCTAGGGCACAAAAACTTTTAGCACAATGACTCAGGTAACAGAAAGTAGAAAGGGCTGCCACCAGGCTTAGGGAGCCTATAACAAGGAAGGTAACAAAAGATCCTGTATAGGTATTAGAAATATTTTGGAAATTCTTTGAAAGTCTATATAACACAGAGAAACATGGAAATCAATAAAAGATACAAATGGAAATGTTTTTGGAAGAATTAAATATGTCAAGGTTAGAGGTAGATGAGGCTCAACTACTAGTGGTTAGGATAGGAGTAGATGAGATAAAAATTGTGATGTATAACCAATCTAGAGGAAAGTCCTCAGGAAGTTTGGAAGCTAGGAGGGAAAAAACTAATAAAGATCTGTAAGGTTTTGTTTAACACTATTTTAAGAGGAGAAGTACAAACATCCTGGAAGAAAGCAGTGGTAGCTGTAATACCTGCAGAGGGTAAAGATCCATCAGACCCAGCTTCACACAGGCCCATTTCAATACTAAACCATGATTATAAAGTGTTCATGACTTAAGCAGTTCTGATCCTGTATCCCAGCTCATAAAAATAATTTCTTTAGTTGCACTCATTTACTCGCCAAGTATTCCACACATAGTTCTCTGTAGGGAATTTTTAATGACTACCAACTCATTGCACTCCCAAAATATATGTTACCAGTTACCCCTTTCTTCCCTTTCACATCTCCAACATTTGCCATCTATCTGAGGAAAAATTCTTTACAGTCTGCTTGGGGTATAAAAGTATCTATGCAAACACTTCCAGGTAAAAATCCTAAATTGTCTAGTCTTTGTTGCATATCTGGGAGCCATACATATGTCCTCCACTTGTTTCTTTTTGAATTTCATATCTAATCTCTCTTCCCAATTTTTTTTTAACTCTTCTGATTAATTCCTATTGTTATCACCCAATATTTTGTATGCCTTACTAATAATTCCTTTTTAACAACAACTTCTGTTCTAGGATAAATTAAAAACTTAAACAGTACAGGTATTTCATTTAGGATTCCCATATTCCTTTCTCTTTGTCTATATTTTGATATCAACCCCTGATAGGGAAGGTATCACTAGCTTGCAATCCAAATGTCTTATTGACCTCTTCCTATTATTTTATCTTTCCTTTAATAATTATTTGTTCCCAGTACCTTAGTTCCTTTTCCAGCTTCTTCCACTAGCCCACTCTTGTCTAATCTCTGTATCCCTATTTGCAATTATCCCTATCAGAATCTCCTTTCTCAATTCCCATGTTGACTTAGTTCTTAGAATACATTCTGATACTGTATGAATATAATGTTCTGTATGGCTGTTGTTATTCTACTTAAGGATCTATGTCCAAAATCCCAATCATTCCTTATTTATTGAATTATTCCCCTGTTTCACCACTATCCATTTTCACTTTGAATCCTAACTTTCTAATTGTGGTATGTATAAGAGCCTTAATTGTGTAGCTCTAAAATATCCATTCAAATTAAGTAAAAAAACAAATTTTAAACAGTATTTGCTTTCTGTCTATTCATTATCCAGGTAAAATCACTGAACAAAGTGACCATTTTCAGGGGAGACCCAGAAATATTGTATGAGTGACTTGCTCAAAATCACACAGTAGGTAAATGAAGGTGGAAGGATTCAAACCCTGTACTTTTGACTACAGGAAACAGTTAATTAACAGCTTAGAGCCTCAAATGCAAAAAAAACCTCTAATTTACATGAAAAAAAAATTAACAGAACAGGTGCTGCATCAACATGCAGTTTCTGAACAATAACTATGAAACTCTAATGATTGGCATTATCGACTGACTATAGTCCTCAGAGATTTATCTTCAAAAATGAAGTTAATGAAGCTCTGGCAGTTAGTGCAGAGGATTAAGACTTTAATCTCTTAAAGAGCTGCTTCCTATAGTGAAGGCAAGGATACAGGGTTTGGTTGTTTCTAGCTCCATTTGCCTACAGTGTGATCAAGTCACATAATCACACAGTGTTTTTGGGACTTGGTTATTAATCAGGGGAAAAAGTAACGGCATAAAAAGGGAAAAAGATGGTAGGGCATATGTATATGCTTTCTGAATAAGAAAAATTATGAAACTCTCATGACTGGCATTACTGACCGACTTTTATCCTCCGTGATTTACATGACTGATACTTTTGACTGTAATCCTTGTTCAAGTAGTAGCATAACACACTGCATCACTAGAACACAAATATTCACTTATGCACATTTACACACACTTCTACCTCTGCATCAGTGGGAAAAAAGTCTGTGCTGGGCAGTAAACATTCCCCTCAATATGGCACAATAATGTCACAGTTAGATATGGTGCAATGTCTATGGCAGCATTTACCATACCTGCAATAGAAAAAAATGCACACGCTTTTCAGACTGAAGCTCCAGGAATATTATTATCTCAACTGTAGTACTGAAAGAACCGAAGTCTCAGAAGTCTCTATCACTGGCTCAAAAGAATAGAGGCACACACAGAGCAGCCAAATGGAGTGGCGTGTAGCACACAGAGCAGTGAAGCATACACAGAGCAGTGAAGTGGGTAATTGGGGTTTCTTTTTCTGTAATGACCAGGCCGTTCTCCCCAGGCAGCACAGGGCTCTAAGCAGCTGCCTAGGTTGCCTTGTGCTGGATCCAGCTCAGAACATAAGCATTTTCAGGGGACAGTACATAGCATATTATCATGGAACCTCAAAACAGACACATAGTGATGTAAAATGTCCAAATAATCCACAGGAATTAATGCCAGTACTCGCACCAAGTATGGAGTAAAACAATCTTTAATAGTTGAGTCCTTTTGTTATCATAGGCTGCTCCCTGAGATGCTTCATTAGCATGCAGCTTGACAGAGGATCATAAAGACCATCTAGGATCATTGTGGTGGGTCTATCTCTTGATCAGAAAGGGCTGCTACCAGTGGTATCAACCTACCACACCTGAGCAAGGAGATCCACATCTGTCTCAAAGAAGTGGCTTACTGCTAGTGGTGGCTTTTCCTGAATTTGCCTCATTTTTTTAAACTTGTGATCTGATGTTGTCTTTTCCATCTGTTCCTCAATGGATGAGTCTTCAGATCCCACCTTGTATCTGTCTTCAGCCATTCAAGACTTTGGATTCCAAGATCAGGCTCCACAATTTACCTTTAACCCAGATCTGGTTTGCCACTCCTTTGAGACAGATGTGGATCTCCTTGCTCAGGTATAGGTTGAACTTGTAAGAGACTTTTTCACTGCTGCTGCTTCTTTTATAGCATATCTTTTGGTATTTCATAGCTGTACTATCATTATACCCCACCTCTCTTGTCATAGTTATATTATATAGATGTTTTATAAGGTTTTTTTGTATAAACTGGTATTTCTTCACACCTCAGCACCATCTTTCTTATTTAACATAAAAAATTACCTCTGCATTCTATTCTGTTCTGTTTTAGTTTTGATAACTTAGTGTTACTGCCTTTATTGTTTGTTTCTCCCTTTTAATGTGTCTCACAATTGTGGCTGAAATACCTCTGAGTTTTAAAAAATGTGTGGCCTATGGCCACAAGATACCCAGCTTGGATGCATGGTCAAAATTTGTGTGCCACCTTGGGGCCACACACTTGGATTAATAGTGTGCTATGCACTGCTATTGTTACCTGGGCAGTAGTCAAGAAAACAAGCTTATTGTTAAGGGACTTCTCCCTGCTCCTGTGGGAGAATCATCCATTTCACAGCATGCTGATTTTGGAGCTTCTCCTTCTTTAAAAGAAGTCTTTGGACAAATCTAAAGGGTACAAAGTCACTGGCCCTAAGGAGAAGATTAAGGAGTTGTGAAAGAGCACTACAGATTGGTATTTATCTTCTCTTGCTTCCTTGACTCATGTTTTTATACCCTCCAAGTCTTTGGATCCAGCACTTTTCTCCCAGCTGATCTTGATCAGATCCAAGACTCATCCTCTCCCAGAGCCACGTTTTTTCTTGGAGCCAGTTTCCCACTGTTCCACTCTCCTTTTCTTCAGGAAAGGACTAGCCATCAATCATCGAGGCTTCCTTTCAACACGTCTTCCTTGTGGTCATTTTGGTCAACTAGGTGCCTTTTTAAGTAGATGTGGACTGCATGATGAGGAAATTTCTCAGGAACCAGTTTCATTTGAGGGTCCTCCCAGCTCTAGAAACCACTGGACCTGGGAGTTATGTATCTTTCCCTTATCCTGTAGTAGCTTCTATCCTGATCTGTTTATCAAATTTGGGAGTTATGATTCTGACCACTTACAGGAGTTTGTCCACACTGGATCTGAATATCTCCCTTTCTTCTATTCTGGCACCATCTCTGACCCAAATGGTTCCCATATCATCAGAGCCAGAAGGATTCTGGAACTGAAGCAATGGTGCCAGATCTGGAGGAACAGATTTGACTCAGAGAGTTTCAGAGCTGACCCTTCCTCTCTGAGCCTTGGCACTGGATAGTTCAATGCCAGTGTCAGCCTCTGTTCAAGCCGAGTGGAGATCTGGGGTTTTCTTGGTGAGGTGGTTTCAGCTCCTGCCAGACAAATCTCAAGATTGCTTTCTGCTTTGGCAGTCAAGGCTGTTGAAAGAGCACTCTCCTGACTGGATGATCAGACTTCTCTTTTTAACTCGGCTCCACCCATTCCCCCCAAAACACCCTGAGTCCTGATCCTTTTCATGTGGTACACTTGGTACAACTGGAAGCATCGAGTCTCAAGTCAGTCCATATATAGGGGATTTGGAAATCTCTTCTGAGTCTTCTCTGGAGCATCCCACCAGGGAGGCACCTTAGAAGCATACATGTAAAAGGAGGCATGTAGACTCCCACCAGGAATCTCTCACAGATGAAATGGATCTCGATGATGGAGATGGTCCCCCAAAGATTGCAAACATTGGAAAAAAGGGCCCGCTGTGGATTCCATTGTAGTAGCAGCAGCCACCAAAAAGAGCTCACAGAGGGAAGCTCTTCTGTCCATTAATTTAACAGGGAGACAAGGGCACTGACAGAGTCAGGAAGTGGAGTTACACTTCAGCTACCTTCTCTCTCAGGGTGTTGAATTACTTAATATGCATCACAAGATTCAGAGGGATTTGTCCAAAGGGTCTATATCTGTAGAGGATAAGAAGACCTTGGACTCACAGTTAGCCACCCTACAATCATCATCCAATGTCTCAATATATCTTATTTCCAACACTACTGAAGGTGCTTTGTGAGCCACAGATACAGGCATTACCATAAGGAGACAACATGCCTGGATGCACTTGTGTGACCTTTCGGAGCACTTCAAGACATCCTTTATTAATGCCCTATTTGATGGCTCAACACTCTTTGGGCCTAAAGTAAAAAAAACAGTGAATAGAAATGAACAAGATGGAAAGACCCTTTCTGCCATTGGATTATGGTTCTCTACCCCCAGAGGTCTTTTTTAAGAACCAGAAAGGGGGTAAGAAGCTGTGGTTTGGGAGATCCCACAAGGGTTCTCACCTGGCACTTCTGGAGACAGACCGCTTCAAGGCAGAGGTGAGAATTCTAACAATGGGTTTAGCCTGCAAGGCAGAGTAGACTGCAAATCATAACTTCAGTGGTCCCTTCACTGAGAGGCCTTATCACCACTCCTGAAGGACTGCCCAATTGCCATTTTCTGGAGGCAGTTAGATGGTGCTTATCCCTGCACCCCAAAGCCTGGATGTCCATCATGAATGACAAATGGATGCAGAGGGTAATAACCAGAGGCTATTACATCCCTTTTTGTGCCTTCCCTCAAACTAAAAAAAAGTTAGCAAACATTCCACCCTCTCATAAACCAGCAGCACTCAGAGAAATACAAAGGCTGCTAAAGAAGTGAGTCATCCAAGAGGTCCCACCAGACCATCTAGGATCTGGAACTTGCTTCTAGATCTCTGCCACCTCAACCAATACATCAATCAATCAAAGTTCTGGGTGGTCATGGTTCAGGCCTTTCTCCCACTACTGACAGTGAACAATTGGATGTGCTCCATAGATCTGCAGGATGCATGCTACCATATCAAGGTAGATAGGTGATCCAGAAGGTTTCTCCACTTCTGGCTGGGAACCAGTCACTTCCAATTCAGAACCCTGTCCTTTGGCCTCATCAGAGCCCCCCAGGTATTCACCAAATCCATGCCAGTGGTAGAACATGCCTCAGGCTACAAGGGTTCTGAGTGTTCCCTAGCTAGATGACTGGCTCATTTCCTTCCCTACCAGGAATCTACTTATCCAAGCAAGAGACTACTTGAACCAAATTTGTTCAATGTTGGGCATCACAGTAAACCTAGACAAGACCAAATTTCAGCTGTTACAAGAAATAAGCATTCATGTTAGCATACATTGGCACAATTAATCAGACAGCAAAACTTCCACTTAGCAGATTATCCATACTTCACAATAATGCTGATGTCATTTTTTCATCTCAAAAAACAATGGCAGTTCATGTACTGGGTTTGATGACTGCATACCACATGAAAGTACTCCAGTGGACAGTAGCAATGCATTGATCCTCCAGGTGCCAACCAGTGTCTTTCCAGGGACATCTGATGAATATTTGTGGGACTCACATTTGCTGGTGGCTCAAATCTGTTTGTCTTTCTCTAGCCCAATGCCACTGTGACCACATATGTTTCCCAGTTGGGGTGGGGGAGCACTACAGGGGAAAGAAAGTCCAAGGCATGTGGTTCCCTCTGCAAGGCCAGTCTCCATATCAACATTCTGAGGATGAGGGCAGTTCTCCAAGTACTGCAAGCCTTACATAACTCCCCCATACAAAGAATGATATCTGTCCAAACTGACAACATTTTGGTAATCTGGTATATCAACAAGCAAGGGAGAACTCACTGTTACCCATTATGCCAAGAAGCCATGAGGGTTTGGCAGTGGGCGGTATCTTCCAATCACTTTCTTCTAGCAATGCAGGTTCCAGGGAAGTCCAGTGTCCTAGCATACAGTTTAAGCAGCTGTATCTTCCTGCCTCATGAGTAGTCCCTCAGTCAAAAGGTAACATAACAGATTTTTCACCACTGGGGCTAACCATGCTGTGATCTTTTTATTTCTGATGTCTGATCCCCCCCAGAGGAGGTAGTCACCCAGGGATGCTGTGATCCATGCTTGGCCTCCCCATCTCCTTTATGCCTTCCTTCCAACTCCTTTCACACCAAAATTCAGAAAGTGTTAGAGAGGAAGGTAACTGCTATCCTCTTTACCCCTTTTTGGCCTTGCCAAGTTTGGTTCCCCTACCTGTGTCCTCATCTGAAATACCCTCCATGGGTACTGGATCTCAACCCGGATCTCATTTCTCACACATCCAGCCTGCCTCTCTTGGACATTTGAGCTTTAAATTAACCACTTGTTTGTTTCCACTTCCAGTGATGGCTAGTCAATCCAGGCTTTCTTCCCAAGTGATCCACATTTTTACTTCATCACAGGGACCATCTACTAGAAAGATTTACAAAAGGAAATGGAAAAGGTTTTCTATTTGGGCTACTCAAAGGAATTTAGATCCTTTCTCAGCACCCTTTCCAGCAGTCTAGTCTCTCTTTTTCAGAATGGTTACATCTACTCTACCATCAAAGTCCATTTGTCAGCTATTTCTAGTTTCCACATTGGAGAGAATCAGTCCCATGTTGCCTCTCTTAGGTTATCTATGGCCTTTTTGAGGGTTACTTTCTTCTTGGACCTCCTCCTAGAGATCCCACCCCTCCTTGGGATATTAATATTTTATTTCAAGCACTGACTAAATTACCGTTTGAACCCACAGCCAAGGTGGATCTCCAGTTCCTAGCATAGAAAACATTATTTTTGGTGGCAGTTACTTCTGCTAAGAGGGCATCAGAACTTCAAGCTCTTTCATGTAAACCTTCGTACATTATTCTTCATAAAGATAGAGTTTCCCTTCAAACCAATCCTTCCTTTTTATCAGAGGTAACTATAGAGACCAATTTAAATCAGTAAATCAGAATATCAGTCTTCTAGTCTTCTTCACGAACTTTTCCAATAAAGGAGAATACATGCTACATTTGTTGAATGTTCATAGACAGCAAAGTTTTTACATCCATCATATGAAAGGATTCAGAAAGTCTAATCAAATTTTGTGTCCTTCTCGACAAATTTGACAAATATACTGGGTCATGGAGTTTCTAAAGTCACATTATCTAGATGGTTGTCTGCTTGCATCACACATTTATATAAAGTAAAACCTAGACCTGGCAAAGTTCACTCTACAAGATCTGTGGCAACTTCAACTGCTTTCTTTTCCATAGTATCTAATGATGATATTTGTGAACTACCACTTGGTCTAACATTCATACCTTCATATCCCTTTATAAACTGGATTTACTCTTGAGAAGCAGGGCAGGTTAGGCTCAGCTGTCCTCCAGAATATTCTTCCATGAATCCACCCATGTTTAAATTAGGTGGGTACTCTGTCCCATTCATTGAGATAACATCAGATTCAAATGTTAGGTGCTTGCCATAATGGTAGATCTGTGTTGTCTGCTTCCATTTTTCATCAACTCCTCTCCCACCCATCCCCCTGCCTCACTATGGAATTCATTATTCTTTTATCCTGGCTTGGCTGGACTAACCTATTCTAAAGGCTATTCAATTGTACTTTTTAGCTCCAAATCAGTTTACAAGCATTCTTATTACTTTTGGATACTCTTTTATAGTATTATTATCATTATAATTAATATCAGTAAGTTATCTGTGTTCTTCAGCAAACTCCATCTGAGGTAATGTTGGGCTTTGCAGGGGACTTATGGGAAAAAGGAGTAGCCTGAGCTTGGGTCCAAAGTCTTGAGTGTTCGAAGATGGTGGATCCAAGGTCAGATCCGAAGACCCATCTGTTGAAGAAGGATGGAAGCAGACTACACAGATCTTTCATTAAGCTAAGTACATAACTTCCATTTTCTGAGAAGTATCTCACAGTCCTACTCAACATGGAAGAGTTATACAGTATTCAGTATTCAAATGATACGCTAATTTGGTGCCCAGAGTTTTGGCTGGAGGTACCAACTTTTGTAGAGCTTTTGTACCTATTTTTACTGTGCACAATTTAAGAGGTATGGTTTATAGACCGAATACTATAATAGATCTAAAAGTTGGATGTCATTTCTGTTTTATCATTCTGTCTTATTTTATAGACTGTAACATGATATATTGTATTTTATTTGGTAAATTCTTCATCACTGAGCAAAGTAAACAGTGTCATAAAATTTAACAGCTGTATCACAGAAGATAATATTTTCTTATAGTTGGATTTTTTTAATATTCTTTACTGTCTGGAGTTTTTTTCATTATTGTGTTTACATCTTGTTGCATTTTTCATCATTATTTTTACTTATTAATTTAATCTCTTTCTAAATCTGTTTCTTTAATATACATTTGGCACTGCTTACTCTCAGAACTACTGTTCTAGCATTATGCTTTTATTTTTTTAACTGCGATTAGTTTGTTTTGCTTAATGTATATTTTTTAGTGGTTATGGAGTTGTCTGCTATAGCTAAACTCCTGGGGCATCTGTTTAGAGATCTGCCTTTGAAATAATGTATTTATTTATTTTATTGACATTTGTTAACTGGGTAGTGTCCAGCCGGGCCAAGAGCCTATTTTCAGCGGAGACCCGGGAAGAAAAGCTCCTCAAACTAATGATAAAAATGAATAATAAAAAACTCCAGTAAGTAATCATAATAATACAGTACAAACAGTACGTTTAAAAGCATTTGTAAACAATTTTGGTATGAAGTTAACAATGGTAACAATGGTAAGCTAAAAAATGTAATGAATATAATGTGGTGATATGTAGTTAACAGAGAAAAAGTTGAAAGGTTTGGACATGAAAAAATTCAAGAGACGTTTACATTTCTAATTACCGAGATTATTGATCATTTCAGTACTTGAAAAAGTCTGGCTGTGCTTGTGCACAAAGTTTAAAGAAAAAACAAAACTTATTAAGGAGTCAAAAGGAAAAAAGAGCTGTGTAGTGGGATGAGGAGATAATACGGTAGTAGGAGGGAGGGAGGGAGATTAACCGGGAGCAGTACAGGGGCAGATCCAGGTGGTTTTGAGATATTCTTTTATTTGTGTTTTAAAGGTAGAAAAGTTGGGACGTACTTGTATATGTTTGGGGACAGCATTCCAGGTCTTGGCAATTTTGTTTGAAGAGGGAGTCACGATGGTAGTTGTTCAACTGGGTTATTTTTAGCTGTAGTCTGTCTGAGGACCTAAGAGACCTGGCATTGACATGAGTTTGGACCAGGGAGGAAAGGGCAGGGCAGTGACTGGGGTTGTGAATGATTTTATAACGGGAATCTAGGTTGTTTAGGTCTGCTGTGCGCAAGTTTGCTAAAATGCGAGAGCAGTAGAGAAGGGTAGATTGAAACTGAGATCTAGCTGTGGCTAGTCTAGCTTGGTGTGTTAGGAAAGGTCTAGCCCTGTAGAGAGAGCTGAGTTTGGCATGGACTTTTTTGATTGTTTGGGAAATATGTAAATCAAATTTCAGCCTGTCATCTATAGTTACACCTAGGAGTTTGGTGTGATTTGTAGAGTCAATTCTAATACCATTTGAGGACTGAATATAGAGTGAAGGAGAGTGGGGCTTGATAGGTCTGCTTGAGAAGACATTAGCTTAGTCTTATTTGGGTTTAGGAAGAGTTGGTGGTTAGACAGATAAGACTCTATTTCCTGGAATGCTTTTTGTGTCTTATTTTGAAGTTCTAGGTGGGTGGGGGCAGAGCAGATAAGAGATGTATTGTCTGCGTATTGTATAGTTGTTGCCAGTTGGGTTGCAGTATTTAGATTACTGGCAAATATGATAAAGAGGAGGGGGTCCAAGTATGGACCCTTGTGGTGCACCAGTGGAAACTGACAGCAGAGGAGAGAGAGTATTCTCCCATTTGATGGCCTGTTTACAGCTAGATAGGTAGCTGAGAAACCATGTAAGTGCTGATGAACTGAGATTGTGAGTAGCAAGTTTGTTAAGTAGGACTTGATGGAAGACAGTGTCAAATGCTTTTGGCATGTCACGGAAAATAGCTGAGACTAATAGACCACTGTTCTTAATGTGATGAATAGTGTCAGTAAAGGATATTAAAGCTGTATTAGTACTATGTTTAGGTCTAAAAGTGTGCTGGGTATGGGACATTAGGTTATTGAAGGTAAGGTGAGTTAGGAGTTGTTCGCAAATGGATTTTTCAAGTATTTTGGCTACGGGAGGAAGGATTGCAATGGGTCGGTAGTTGGAAATATCAGTAGAGGGGCTGCCCTTGTGGAGGGGAATGATGTGGGAGATCTTCCAGAGATGAGGTACATATTGGTCAGAGATAGAGCGATTTATTAAGACAGAGATGGGATAAGCGATAGTTGGAGCTGCTATTTTTAAGAATTCATTTGGCGGTTGGTCAGCAGCTAGGCAGCATTGTTTCAGTTTGGTGAGCAGCTTTTTTATGTATGCAGTTTGGACTGGTTTGAAAAAAAAGAGTTAGCGGTTGTACAGGAAAGGGAGGGGACTATGATTGGTAGATTTTGATGGTTGTCTAGGAGGGAGGTGATAGAGTTAATAAAATATGTAATGAATTGAGATGCTAAAGGCTCAGAGGAGTTGGATGTGGAGGGGGTGGGGGTGGAAGTTTTGCCAGGGTTTAGGAGGTACTTTATAGATTGCCAAAACTTTTGTGGGCTGTTCAGGTATTTTTGCTGGGAGGTTTGGAAGCAGACGTTTTTGTCATTATGTATTCTTTTTTTGTTTGGTTTCTTAGTTGCTTATAAGAGGTAAGGTTGTCTTTGTGTTTGGTGGATTGGTATAGGGCTCTGTCTCTGTCTTTTGTTTAATAAGAAGCTTAATATCGTTAGAAAGCCATGGCAACTGTTTGGTTTTGGCACGTATTTTTCTGGTGGGGGGCCAGGCTATTTAGTATGTCAAGAAATTTGTTATTGAAAAATTCTACAGCAATGTCCAGATTTAGGCTTTTCAGAGGTGACCAGTCACAGTGCTGTAGCAATAGACTGAAAGTATCAGAAGAGAATTGTTTTTTACAGCGGTTGTATTTGAAGGAGCTGTACGTTTGGGTTTGAAATTTTTTTCCTGAGTAGAAAGGCTGGGGAATGATTGCTAAGGTTGATTGTACTTTTTTTTGTCAAGTTTGTGGTGTTTGTGTGTAGTGAGTGGTATTAATTTAGTCAGCTATATCCTTATTACCTTTGCAGATCATAATGTACTATTGCCTGCATCCTCAGCAAACTTCCTTATTCAAACATATGCATTATATTTTGGCTCCAGTAAACAAAATAGTTGGTAACACTCCCAATAATGAAAAGAATGGCCATGATTCTATTATAACTTCCTCTGAACCCATTTCAACTACTGATTCCCATTTCCAGTCTTCCACCTACCTCACCAACTCTTCCTCCAATACCTTCAGACCCCCCTCTCCCTATACCCTACCATTCTACTTCTCCACAATAGAAATAAACCCATAGAGTAATTTTTAAACAGAATTACAAATTATGTACTTACTAGCTCTGATGACCTTCTATCCTGATTTATCATTGTGTATAGAACAGTTGATTAACCTTTGCATCAGCAACAATACAGTGCTTAATATTTGGAAACAGTTATAACCCACCTTTCCAAAATTCCTAACCACCTTTAACTAGTGAGTTCAGACCCATCTCTGTATAGCAACCCTATGAAAAATGCTTGAAAAATATTCCATTCTCTGCTAGCTGCCAATATTCCAAAAAATTCCACTCTGTCCTGTTCACAACATAGTTTCTGAACTGGCTGTAGTACCATGACCATCTTGTACACTCTTACAGGAGACATTCCAGCTAATATAGGCAAAGAAAACCTAATTGGGTTGATTTTTATTGATCTAATGTGCTTGATCTGGTGGACCACAAGGCCTTCCTTTAATCACTCACATATGCTGGCATTAATATAAAAGCCCTAGTGTATTTCAAAGATTTCTTATGAGACAGGCATTTTAAAGTGAAAATAGAGTTAAACACCTCCCCTGCTGTTGAGCTAATCACAGGTTCATAGGATGGTACTTGGCTATCGGCCCTAGGGCCTATACAAGCCTAGCCATAACAATTCCCTAGCTATTTCTTCCCACAATATTTACTTCCCTGGACCCCTGTCTAGCAGGGCGACTGATGTGATTCTCCGGGGTGAATTTCCTATCTCCCATCTAATTGTCAAGGTTCCTTTTGAAGAGGGCCAAAGAGGCGCTCTGCTTGACATGTACGGGCAGTCTATTCCAGAGTCTGGGGAGTCTCTGGGTCAGGAACCTTTCCCTCCAGCATGTTTTGTAATTGTGATGACAAGGTTTAGATCCCTGGAGCATGTGGCTCTGAGGGATTGGGATTTCTTTAAGTGTAGCATGTCCAACAGCTCTGGGTTTGACATGGCCTTGTATGTTAAGCAGAGATTGCCTCTGAGTAGACGATATACGACGGAGTATAGCTGGAGATTTTTTAGATGGTCAGCATAGGGCATCTGCTTCAGGCCTGTGATTCTTTTAGTGAGGTATTTATGCGGCCTTTCCAGTTGTTGCAGATGTCTTGAGAGGTACATACCAAACAGGGCATTGTATTCTATAATGGGTCTAATGAGGGATGAGTACAATGGGACAATGACCTCCTTTTTTCTGGATGAAAAGCCCTTAGTGATGAGGTGTGCCACATAGAAGGTTTTCCTGACTGTTGTGGTGATGTGGTTATTGAAGGTGAGGCCACTGTCCACCTGTGTCCCTAAGTCTCTTATCACACTTTCGGTGTTTAGTATACTGCCACCTATGTGGTAATTCACGAGTACATGTTTTTTCCCAAAGGGGATAACTATACATTTCTTGGCATTGAGCTTGAGCCCATGGCTCTGGCACCAATCATCTGTTTCTGTAAGGCCCTTTTGTAGAATATCCACATCATATGGGGATTCAATAATGGCTCCCAGTTTGCAGTCATCTGCGAACTTTGTTAACCAGAGTCCCTTAGTGTTGGCCTGTACTTCAGAAAAGTAGATGCAAAACAAGAGCGGTCCCAGGACTGAACCCTGAGGCATTCCCCAGAGATCTGTCTTATCCCCATGATTTTTCAATATTTTTATACTCTCTGATCAATCACACATTCCAGTCATTCTGTGTACCAGTGATTTGGCAATCTACAGATCTGTATGTTCTCCTACTACTGTCAAACCCCCCCCCCCAAAAAAAAGTCTTTACACCTTCCATGAAATTGGCTGCTAAACATGAGCCTTATGCTACACTAAAAAAAAATGGAAGACTGTGGTCTCTGGCAGAAAACATAACTAAAAATTCAATTTCCTCAAGTGGGCACATTATCCACAATAACCTTTTTTATGCATAATAATCTTACCCCCACTGAAATAGCTGGCAACTTCCACTATCAAGGGATATGGATAGACATCCCTTTTACCAACATATAATACTAACGAGAGCAAAAGCCAACAAATCCCTCTTCTGACCAAAAACAAATTCATTGTTTTGCTTTCAAGGAAAAACAGAATTCTATTGGCCCAGCTCGAATATGACTTCCCGTTCATTTCTCTAGCATCCAAGAAAACATATCACTCCTCTAATCTGTATCCATCTTGAGCTGCAGGTTCATAGCCCTTTCCCATAGAAGAGACTGCCATTGCCACACTATTTCAAAACTCTAATGGTTTCCAGTAGAATTACGATCTTAACTATTAGTTTGCATACTAAACTTTGCATAGTAAACTTAATCTAAACTTCTTCCCAGCTCTTGCAAGCTGGCTTACTAAAAGGTCCTCCAGCTACCATCTTAGTTCCCTTTCATGCTCTGGACCATTCCTTCTTATCCCACAGAATAACCTTCATTGTACCAGTTATATCTTCTTTTTCATTTGTCCAAAGCTTTGTGAAGCAGTGCTCTCCAAATTAAAATAGTTTATATATTTATTTATTTATTGAAATTTGTTTACAAGGAACGTCTGACTGGATAATTTTATCCATTTTCAGCAGAGGCCTGTGGAGAAAAACTCCACAAGTAAAAGAACATAAACTATATATACATATATGAAAATTGACATCATCTTACAATATATTGTAAATACGTAGATTAATACAAATATTAATATACATAAAATGTAGAATACTATAAATATACCATCATTAAAACAAGATAAATACAATATCATGAAGCATTGAAATGTGTTGACATGTTATAAGTGTGGAAGTTTATTTCTCACTCATAAAGCAAATGTCAGAATGGAAA
Organism: Protopterus annectens; assembly: GCF_019279795.1. Lineage (NCBI taxonomy): Eukaryota > Metazoa > Chordata > Ceratodontiformes > Protopteridae > Protopterus > Protopterus annectens. The sequence goes on along the minus strand of NC_056727.1, from coordinate 688,202,106 downwards.
ATTGAAACAGTGGATAAGAGGGAAGAGAGCTATAAAGATAAGACCAAAACAGTTAACACTTAGTAGAAGCACAGGCTGTCAGTTTGGACAGTTGTTCCTATTAGGAGGGTAAAATTTCAATATTTGAAGATGTACATAGTTTTGTGTGTTAATATTAAATTAATAGGCTTTGGGGTATTTTTTAAGGGCTTTCAATAACACAAAATTTTTGAGTTTGTAAGATGTGACATAGGCAAAAATGGATATGACACAAAACAACTATATAAAAGTGCAGCCTGCGAAAAAGTGTATGCGTGTAACACACATGCTGGAACAAGACATTTAAGAAAAAAGGTGTTATACATAAAAGGTGAGAATAATAACTTTTTAATACAATGATGTAATATCTTTAAATGGCAATGGTCTCACAGATAAATACAAAAAATAAATAATAGTGAAATATATAAAAAAATGTACAGTGGAAATAACTGTGTTACATGAGACACACTTGGAAAAAAACTGAACATGTGAATTTGATGAAAGGTTTTCAGGATGTTTATTCAGCGGAATATCTGGGACAAAGGAAAATAGGAATACTTATATTAATTGCAAGAGGAGCTCCAGTAGTAATAGAAGAGGATAAAAAAGACAATAATGGCAGAATTGTAGTACTAAGGAGCTACTGGCAAGGGAGGAGGATTACACTGGCATGTATTTATATTCCACCTAAAACTGCCGTAATGGAGCTTAAAAAAATTCTGGGAGAAATAATTAGTTTTCAGCAAGGAATATTATTTATAGGTGGGGACTGGAATTTGATTTGCAGCAGTGAAGATGTGTCTGGGGGCCCAGAAGGTAAATTATAACAAAGGAGAGTAGATTTTTGAAGAAATTTATGAAAATGTTTGGTATGGAAGATATGAATTCAGTAATAGGAGTTTGGGGTGAATTTACATATTATTCCCCAAGATATAAAAACTGGGCTAGGCTAAACATATTTTACATTTCACAGGAACATATGCATTTAATTGAAGGTCTTGATATGCACAAAATAACTATTTCAGATCATGCAACAATAATAAATAAAATAAAAACACATGGTAATGAAATAAAAATGACACCAATGCTTTCCCACCTATCTGTTGAAAAGAGAGGATTTAAGGAATGGGTAGTGGAGATTATTCAGGAGCTATTGAAGAGGATTGAAATTATTTTTGAAAATATAGCTAGGGAGTGGGAGTTTAAAAATAGGGTAGAAATAAAAGAAAGGGAGCTATGGCTAAGAAGTAACAAGAATTATTTAGAGGGACTGACAAATGTTAAAGTACTGCAGAATATGTGGAATGTCACAGAACAAGAAGAGGATCAATTGTAGAATGCTAAGTAGAAAATAAAAGATTACCTCGATAATATACATGAGTTTAGAAAGAATGCTGTTAAGCAAATGTTTTTTGATAATAACAGTGGAGCACAAAAACTTTTAGCACAACAACTCAGGTAACAGACAGAAGTAAGGGCTGTCGCCAAACTTAGGGAGCGTATAAAAGGAAGGTAACAAGACATCCTGTAGAGGTATTAGAAATATTTCAAAAATGCTATGAAAGTCTATATAAAGCAGATAACTATGGAAATCAAGAAAAGATACAAATGGAAATGTTTATGGAAGATTAAGTATGCCAAGGTTAGAGGTAGATGAGGCTCAATTACTAATGGCTAGGATAGGAGGAGATGAGATAAAAAATGTGATGTATAACCAATCGACAGGAAAGTCCCCAAGAATAGATGGTATTCCTGTGGAATTTGGAAGCTAGGAGGAAAAAAACTGATTCTGTTTAACAGTATTTTAACAGGAGAAGTACCATTATTGATCTCTCAAAAGCATTTGACATGGTTAGCCATCAACTACTGTTAAATATACTTAAGCCCATCTCACTTGATACACAGGCACTACTGTGGTTCAAGTCCTACTTAGATAACAGGCAACAAGCAGTGCTTTGGGAAAATAGTCTGTCTAACCACCTTCCTGTTACCCTTGGTGTACCCCAAGGTTCTATATTGAGCCCTCTTCTATTCTCAATTTTTATTAACGATCTAAATGTAAACATCCCACAAGCTACATGCATATAATATGCAGACGACTCCACATTATGGTCCATCTGAACTGCAGTCCCTCACCCAAAATGTCTTTGAATTTGTAGAAGAATGGCTCTTACAGAACTGACTCCTCCTTAACCCCAAGAAGACAAAATTATTGCTCTTTACTCCCACACAAAAGTCCACCCCAATTGACTTCATTATCAAATCTAATAATGGCACGGTCATATCTCCTGACACTACCACCAAACTCTTAGGAGTAGCAATAGACCACAACCTTAACTATGATACTCATATCAACACCACAATAAAATCAGTTAACAGAAAACTAGGCTCCCTCAATAAGATTAAACCCTTCCTTACTCCCATAGCTAGAACTACTATTGCCCACACCCACCTCATCTCAACTCTCCTCTATGCCTCTCCTATATATACTAACCTATCAAAAAGCAACTTCAACAAGCTGGCAACCTCCTACAATAACATTGCCAGATTTGCAACCGGCTCCCCTTTTAGAACCCACCACTGCCTAAATCTGAAACAACTGGGTGGGCTTGAGCTGCAAAATCAAATTCAATTCCACCAACTTATTTTTACCCATAAGACCCTTTATTATCCAAGCAATACACCAATACTCATGAGTCTAAGCACCCCATATAAAAATCTTACAAACCTACGCTCAGCAAATAAACTGCTTGTATCTAAACAAAAACCCAACAATAAAGCAGGATATTCCCTTTTCTCTAACACTGGGAAAAATCTGGAACCTACTTCCTAGTGAACTCACATCTCTTTCTTCAACTCCACTATTCAAAAAGAAACTCAAAATATACCTTACAACCCACTGGCTATGTCCTTGTACCAACCCAGACTAAGATTCCTCTTTCTGTTATACTCTCAATCTTATCAGTTAGCTAACTTGAGACTGTACAAAACCCATTCTTCTCAGATACTATTACAAGTTACGATTATCATACCCAACGAGGGCCTTATGAATGTGTCACTGCCTTATAGATGAGTCACTGCCTTTTAAATAATATGTCCCCGCCTTGTAAATAATTACCTGTTCGTCTGTGACATATACAACCTTGATTTTGGAATGTCTCACACCCTTCTAAATACTTTTTCTTCTATGATTGCTTGGTCTAAAAAAAATGTTTTTGTTTGTTATATATCGTGATTACTATGTTATCATGTAAACAGCTGTTTTGTCTGACAAGTGAACTGTATCTGTAGTTGCAATATTCTGCTTTGTTTTTATGTGGAGCTTTTCTCCCTGGGCCTCTACTGAAAATGGACATATATCCAGTTAGACTAGCCCGGTCAACAAATGTAAAATAAAATAAATAAATAAATAAATCCTGGAAGAAAGCAGTGGTAGCTGTAATAACTAAAGAGGATAAAGAGCCATCAGATCCAGCTTCATACAGGACAATTTCAATACTAAACCATGACTATAAAGTGTTCATGTCTATAATGGCTTAAAGAATGGTAAAAGTAATGCCAGAATTGATAGATATGGATCAGTGTGGTTTTGTGGAGGGGAGACAGACATTTGACAACATTAACAGAACACTGATGATCCAGAGGAAAAAAATACCATTGTTGTTTGTGGGTTCTGATGCAGAGAAAGCATTTGACAGAGTGAGCTAGGACTTTATGAGCAGGGTAATGGAAGCATTTGCATTTCCTGAAAAAATTCTAAGGTTGATTAGGATGATATATGAGGGATCGGAGGTGAAAATTAAAGTGGGTGGGGTCCTCTCTGAAAATTTTTGCTTGAGCAGAGGAACCAGGGAGGGATGTCCTCTTTCTCCTTTGTTATTTGCATTATATTTAGAACCATTGGCAAAGAAAATAAGGGACTCAGAAATTCAAGGATATAGTTGGTACGGTGGTTAAGAAAAGCTGGCTATATACTGGAGATGATATTATTTTATACCTGACAAAACCAGAAAGAGACATTACAGTGTCGTGGAACTCTTTGAGATAATTTCATATCTTTTTTTGGATACAGAATTAATGAAGTTAAAATAAAGGCAATAACAGTAAATTATGTACAAACATATGAACTGGTTCAGCAATATCCATATTTATGGGGACATGATAAAATGAAGTATTTTGGAGTATGGATTAAAAATGATTCTGGTGTGGCAGCCAAGGATATGTGGGAAGAGACTAAACAAAGGATAATACAAAAATTGAGAAAATGGAAGTTCTGTTATTTGGACATGGATAGTACCATACAAGCAGTTAAAATGTTTTTAGTCTCATTAGTCATATACACATCAGGCATATTTTTATCAACCAGAGGAAAAGTTGTGGATAGTAATTAATAAAGAGATTAAGGACTTTGTCTGGGAGGGGAAGACAGCAAGAGTCAAGTGGGATGGGGAAGACAGCAAGAGTCAAGTGGGATAAGCTGAATCTTGTAGTAGAATAGGCTGGATTGGGATTTCACAATTTGAAGGGGCATTTCAGAGCTACACAGTTAAGGCTCCTGTACATAGCACAAGCAGAAAACTATAATTCAAAGTTGAAAGGTATGATGATGAAACGGGGGGAAGCACAAGAAACAAGGAGAGATTGGAATATTGGGTGCAGGCTTTTAAGGAGAATAACAGTAATCATATAGAATATTATATCTGTAAAGTAGCAGAAAGTATCCCATGAACTAAGCCAACATGAGAATGGAGAAGGGAGATTCTGCTGATAGGGATGATTGCAATTAGGGATACAGACAGTATGCAAAAGGGGCTGGAATTTATTGGAGAAAACTAGCAAAGGAACCAGGGTACTGGGAGCAAATAACTAGAGGGGAAACATGACAGAATGGGAAGATGCCAAGAATTTATTTGGACTGCAGGTTAGAGATTGCATTCCCTCTCAAGGGTTGACATCAGAGTATAGGCAAAGAGACAGAACTAGGGGGATCCTAAATGAAAGACCAGCACTGGTAGAGTTTTTAGTAGAATCTAGAACAGAAGCTGCCATTAAAAAAGGAATAATTAGCAGAGTATATAAATATTGCATTATAACTACAAGAATCAATCAGAGGAGGGTAGAAAGGATTGGGAAGAGAGATTAGATAAGCAATTCACAGAGAAACAATGGGAAGATATATGTATGTCTCCCAAATACGAAACAAAATCTAGAAGATTTAGGATTTTTGCTTGGAAATGTTTACATAGATATTTTTATACCCCAAGTAGACTCCAGAGAATTTTTCCTCATGTAAACAGCAAATGTTGGAGATGTGACAGGGAAGCAAGAGGTAACTGGGAACTTATTTTCTGGGAGTGCGGTGAGTTAGCAGACTTTAAAAATTATCTCTAGCATGCACTGTTGGAGATGCTGGGTGGGCAGATTGGTTGGACGAGGGAGATTATTTTTCTGAGCTATGCTATAGAATCAAAATTGCCACGTGGTAAGGCCTTGCTGTGTCTAGAAATGGTGGCTGCCAACAAAGCAATTACTAGCAAATGGAAATCAAAATCTAAACCAACTATATTAGAAGTAGTGAATATAGTAACAGAGATAAAACAACTGGAATTGAGATCTTTAGAAAAGGGTAGGTGCAAATTACATAGGAAGAGTGGGAATTGTGGGAACAATACATGTGGGAGGAATGAGGTTTAAAAGAAGGCAGGACTTAAATGAGCTATGCAACGTTTGACTGAAAATGATTGGGTAGATTATAAGTGATGTATAATGTTTGCAGCTGGGAGTGTGTCAATATGGTTTACAATGTAAACTGCTTGCAACTTGGGATTGTATCAGTGTGGTTTGTTTTCATTTATATAAAAGTATGATTGCCTATGTCATAAGTGATGGTTTAAGAAAGAAGTTTCTTGTTTAAAAAAAGTCAGGAATTAAATAGTTTATGTAATGTTGCTTAGGTTATATGATATATAGCAGTATATGTGAAGTATAATGTTTTTAAACGTGAACTTGTTAATACAATTTCATTACTTTTATATAAATGTAAAATTGCCTATGTCACAAGTGATAATTCAGTAAAGGTATTAAAAAAAGTAGGAGGGAAACAGAGGGGGAAGTAAGAAAAGTATTTGTTAGCTGTAATAAGTGGAGTAGATATAGGAGGCAGGAGAAAGAGTACGTATAACATCTTTACTTTCTTCCTCCTCTTTTGCTGTTTCTCTGCTCTCCTCTACTCTCTTACCAACTATCACTCAGTCTTCACCCACCCCACCTTCTGCTTATGCTTCCCTTAACTCTTTTACCACTCATTTCATTTATATCTCATAATTAAATCAAGCACTTGTTGTCCACCCTTTGTGAATAATTCAGTATGCTGTGTTGTGACAACTATTCTACTGCATAATTATTTACTTAACTAGCTGCATAGAGTATAATTAGTATAAGAAGCCTTACTCTGTATATGTAGTTATTATCTTTATCTATTTTGATATTGTAAAATGTATTTTACTTGTATACTGCCTGACATTGTTGACATTATATAACTTAAAAGATTTGGAGCTTTTCTCCCTGAGCCTCTGTTGAAAAGGGACCTTTGTGCCCAGCTGGACTTCTCAGGTCAACAAATGTAAAATAAATAAATTAGTAAAATCAAGAGTAAGAGAAATAGAAATAAGAATAAGAGAAATAAAAAGAAGAAAAAAGAAGAGAGGATCTAAGTCATACCTTAAAATCTAATGAAGAATAGTAAATGTATCTGTTGCCATAATTACACAGTTGCATAGAAGAATCAAAAATACAAAATTATTTTTCTCTCATTTTTCTCCTCTTTATTTGTACAAGATCAGTGAACTTTGACCATCCTACCTAGTATCATTAATTATCCTAATTATAACCATTTTCTATCCCCCTCACATAATTGCCTTATGTTGGTGCAACACTATTCCTTCCTTTCCTCCTTTCTCCATTTGTTTTATGCTGAGAATAATGTCTTTTTACACCCATGCTACTTTGAACAAAGTATTTTTATCTGTTTGGTATAGTTATCATCTGTAAAAGACTGTTTTGTTTCTTATCCAGTATTCTACTCTTTTATTATGTCAACATTTATTATTTGTTACAGGGGGGGGGGAGCTCAAGAAACAAGGAAAGGCTGGGATTTTGAATGCAGATTCTTAAGGAGAATGACAACAATCATAGAGAATATTATATTCATAAAACAGCATAGAGTATTTTAAGAACTAAGCCAACATGGCAAAGGAGATAAGAGATTCTGCCGATAATGATGACTGCATTTAGAGATGCAGACAATAAGCAAGAGGGGGCTGGAATTTATTGGAGAAAACTGTCAAAGGAACCAAGGTATTGGGAACAAATAACTAGAAAGGGAAAGGTATTAGAATGGGAAGATGCCAAGAATTCATTTGGATTGCAGGCTAGAGATTGCCTTCCCTATCAAGGATTGATATCAGAGTATAGGCAAAGAGAAATAAATAGGTGGGTCTTAAATAAAAGACCAGCACTGGTAAAGATTTTAATAGAATCTAGAATAGAAGCTGCCATTAAAAAAGGAATAATTAGTAGAGTATATAAAATACTGCATGAGAACTATAAGAATCAATCAGAGGAGGTTAGAAAGAATTGGGAAGAGATAAGATAAGCAATTCACAAAGAAACAATGGGGGATACATGTATGTCTTCCAAATATGCAACAAAATTTAGAAGATTTAGAATTTTTGCCTGGAAATGTTTGCATAGATATTTCTATACCCCAAGTAGACTCCAGAGAATTTTTCCACAGGCAGACAGAAATGTTGGATGTGTGATGGGGAAGAAAGAGGTAATTGGGAATGTGTTTTTCTGAGAATGTGGTGAGTTGACAGACTTTAATGATTCCCTGTGGGATGCACTGTTGGAGATGCTGGGTGGCCAGATTGGTCTGATGAGGGAGATGATTTTTCTGAGCTATGATACAGAATTGGAATTGCCTAGCCATGGTAAGGCCTTGCTGTGTCTAATAATGGTGGCTGCCAAAAAAGCAATTACTAGAAAATGGAAATCAAAATCTAAACCAACTATACTAGTAGTGAATATAGTAACCGAGATAAAACAACTGGAATTGAGGTCTTTGGAAAAGGGTAGGAACAAAACTACATAGGAAAAAATGGGAATTTTGGGAACAATGCATACAAGGGAGGAAAGACTTAAATGAGCTATGTAATATCTGAATGAAAAAAAGATTGAATAGATTATAAGTGATGCATAATGTTTGCAACTGGGAGTGTGACATTATGGCTTGTGATGTAAAATGTTTGTAACTAGGAGTGTGTTGATGTGGTATGTTTTCATTTATATAAATGTATGATTGCCTATGTAGTAAGTGATGATTTAATAAAAATGTTTCTTGCTTAAAAAGGCAGGAATTAATTTATGTAATATTGCATAGATTATATGATGTATAGCAATATATGTGAAGTAAAATGTTTGCTGTGTTAATTATAGCGTGATTACTTTTATGTGAATGTAAATTTGCCTGTGTCACAAGTGATAATTCAATAAAGGTGTTTGAAAAAAAAACATTTATTATTTGTTACATTTTGTTCAGTATAATTTAGGCAGGCCTGAAATGGTCCATATGGATGAATATCTACCCAGTTATAAAATTGTAGCTAAATAACTAAATGTAATTCACACAACATTGCTGTCAGACTAAATCTGTTATTATTGTAAATTCACAGTCTTCTTTATATGTACTGCTGTTTTGAATTTTAAGTGTTGTCATTAGATCCTTTGTCTTTTTGGAGTTTTATTACTCATCCAGATTTTAAACAAGAAGTAAACAGTACTACGTCAGTTCCATTATTTTATCTCACCAAGATGGTGTGGGTATGAGTATCATATACCACTAGTTTATGACAGTGACTTATTGCAAGCATTCCAACTCTTTGTCCATTTGAGATTTCCAACAGAAACTTTTGTTATCTGTATGAGGAGTCAGTTATTTAGGAGACACAGGAGTGTTCATTATTTTTGCCTATGAGAGGACCCTTTGGTTATTCTGCTTTTTATGCATTGACATGGAGTGAAACATCATATGGAGAAGCCTGCAGGTGCACTGAGGGAGGTGCCTTTGGACACCACTGTTAGTTCTGGAGAAGTATGGGGTCTCTGCCTTGCTCAGTTCTGGACTTGGATGTTGTATTCTAATACCAAGTCTGGCTAGAAAAAACAGGGATAATGATAATAGCTGACATATTGAACTTTTGACATTTGTGTAAGTAATGGAAACCTGGCTTAAGAAAATCTTTAGTTCTGCTTTAGTGGTTGTACTGTCTATAGGGTCCTCAGCACCCTCATCCAGACCAAATTAGGTGACTACTGTGTTGTAACACTCCTCCTTGCATATAAAAATAGCCTCAACAGGAGTTATAAACTCCTCTGAACATGTTATGTGTAGTGCTGTGGGGTGACCCCTGTGGTGAGGAAACAGTGCCATTCTTTTGTGTACCCCCTTATTCATTGTCCAGACAGTATTATGAAGGCATCTTCTCAGACATTTGCAGACTTCCTTTTTGACTTGGTGTTGACCAGTTCAAACTACTGGTGTTGGGCAGCTTCATCATCTGTGCTGATGAGGACACCACAGCTTTGGAATTTGTCTTCAGGTGTCCAGGTTGGAATCCACTCATTTAGCACTGGTGCTGTGTAGGAATTTTAGTTTAATCATCCCATATATGGCAAGTCCTTTCAAGTACCAACTGTTAAAGTGCAATGCAGTCAGCCCAAATGAATTTGCTGGGGTTTATCATATAATCCTGCAGTGCTTTGCTGTTATCTTTGCTATCCATCCTATATATGCCTGGTCTACTTTATTCCCTGTGAGCCATGGTATGCTGGTATGATTTTGAGCACCATGCCATGAGGTAGACTAGATACAAACTTAACTCCAGGTAACAATGCACTTAACTGCTTCAAGACAGACTTTGTCTGGAAGATCACTACTTAATTAACATTGGAGAGTACCAGAAAGAACTGCAAACTGACTAGCTACTCTCTTCTTTGTGATTGCAATGCCTACAAGATCTTTTTTTTTTGTTATATGTGAATTGGCTGCTTGTTTTTTTTTTTTTTTTTTTTTTTTTTTCACAGTAATGCTGGATTTAATCAGATCAGCTATACTGGCTAGTGTTTTCCTTGGAATATACAGTGAGTGAGTGAGTGGAAGCTTTAGCCATCTGGAGATATAACTATATATATATGTTCTGTGCCAGCATATTGGAATTGTATTTACTTGGTTAGTAGCATGCACCAGGCCATATTGTGGCTTTGACCTGTTCCAAACAAGACCAGTTATTTCCTGTCTGTATTTGCTGGTCTTTGTCCTGTATCAGATCACCATGTAATTATGAGAATAGTTGTTTTCTTCAGTGTTATTACTCCTCTTCTTAATAAGAGGGGCTTAGACTATAATAATCTGGTTAATTATTACAAAATTTCAAACCTTCCTTTTGTTAAAAAGGTTCTAGAGAAGATGGTCTACCTGTATCTAGATTCTTACCATATGGATCTTGACTTAAATGATCTGTTTCAGTCCTCATTTTGGACCAAACATTGTGCTGAGATAACTCTCCTTAAGGTTTTCATTGGCCTAATTTCTCAAGATCAGTGGTTTCACTTTGGTTCTGGTTCGGCTTGAGCTCACAGTTTGCCTTTCATATGGCTGACCACAGGATTCACTTAGAGCATTTAAGTATTGTAGTATCTCAGGTCTGGTCCTAGGTTGGTTTGCCTCCTAACTTTCCAGTCAGTTACAAAAAGCAATTTCTGGAATCAGTGCATTGTATTTGTACCCCCACTTGTCTGTGGTATACTAAAAGTTTCTCTCTCTCTCTATCTCTAAGGCCCTTTTCTATTCATCATGTACCTGCTACCTTTAGAGCAGTTCATTCAAAGGAGTGGTATGTGTTCCCAATGTAATACTGATGACTCTTAGCTGTACCCCTTCTTACCTTAGGACAATGTGCCAGACTCACTCCTAAATTATATGATGTATAATCTAGGTCAATTTGATGTTATCAACAATTGGCACTGAGTTTGGTCTACAGTGGGTGAGCCTTTTGCTGTCCAGTAGACTGAATAACAATAAATATTTTTGCTGTGTGTGTGTGTGGGGGGGGGGGGCAGTGCTGGGAATCTGTCCTCATACTTCCACTCTCCAAATATACAACTTCAGATGCTGCATCAGCTCAGAGAAAAAGAAATAGATGTATTTCTGTTTATTTCATTTGGTGCACTCTTGAAGGTAGTATATTTATCTTATTATTTATTAGCATTTGTTTACTAGGATAGTTTGACTGGGCAACAGTGACTTCTTTTCAACAAAGGCCTGGGAAGAAAAGGTCCAACAGAACAGGTCTATATCAGTTTGCTGAAACCACAATTCAGCAAACTGCTGTTCAATGAACAAAAAACAGCAAATGCTCACATCCGCAAATGCATTACACAGGGAAAGGAGTTACTTGCCCAAGATCAGAAAAATGCCCTTTTCCCCACTATAGTGCAATCTCAGAGTTGGTATATATAAGTAGGGGGTGTGGGTTTGATATACTGTGGTGTGTTACAGTGGGAATGTTGGGCAAATAACTCCTTTCCCTATGTAACACATTCTCGAATGTGAACACTCGCTTAAGTGAATGTTTTCTGTTTTTTGTTCATTGAACAGCAGTTCACTGAATTGCATTTTTGATGAACTGATATAGACCCTAACAGAACAATAGGGCAAATAAAGGTTACTGTGAAATTGAATATTATCATCCATTTATATCTATCTACTTATCTTTATATATATATATATATATATATATATATATATATATATATATATATATACATAGATAAAGAGATATATCTATATCTATGTCTATATATCTATATATTATATTTTATATATATATATATATATATATATATATATATATATATATATATATATATATATATATATGTATATATATATGTATATATATATATATATATATATATATATATATATATATACAGATATATATATATATAAAATGTATATACCATATACATATATATGTATATGTGTGTGTGTCTGTATACATATATATATATATATATAGATATATATGTTTATACATTTATATCTACACAGTTATATATATAATGTGTGTGTGTTTGTATATTTCTACATACACACATATGTATATTTATTTTTATATGTGTATATTTATATGTATATGTATAGTCTTATATATATATATATATATATATATATATATACTTAATATGCAGTAAATGCAAGATACAATGATATAAATATGGGACAGTGAAGAAATATAGGACATCAAAACAATAAAATACAAAATAAAAGGTCATAAAAGATTCAAGTAGTTTTAAGGTTACAGTAATATGCATTTCAAGAAAGCTAGGGCTATGACATCATGGGCCAGATTCATTAACATCTACACTAAGTGCAGCTATCGTGCAGATGATACGATGTGCCACACGCATGATATCTCATTATTTAGTATTTATTAAATGCAAAAGAAAGATAAATGGCAGAGTATGCTAATGATAGTATGAGTAGCTGAACTGCATGCTAATTAACCAATCCAACATGGCAGAGCTATTCAGGAAGCTGTAAAACAATCGTGTACACTCAGTGTAGTCATTTGCCCTGAAATCCATAACTGTTTGGATTACAGCCATGGTTACACTTATTAAAAAATAGGATGTTAGCAGTTGCTGCTGCCATCATTAATATCTGCAACAGGCTTTAATTCAAGGTGCTGCTGCTGCTAGACCTTGGCCAAGAAGGAGGAGGATGTTTAGACCCCGTTTGACTTATCATGGACTTCATGACGCAGAAATTGCAGAGCGATACTGGGTGGAGAGGAAAACACTGGAGGAAATATGCATCCTCTGTCCCTCCTCACCTGAGGCCCCAGGGAAATCATGGAGAATCCATCCTAATGGAAACAAAGGTATGTGTAGCATTACATGTATTAACTATGGGGTAGATTTCAGAAACACACAGGGAATATATTAATGGTGTCACAGGCCTCAGTTTCCAGAATATTACATAAGTTTTTAAATGCAGTGCTACAACATTCAAGGGAGCATATCTGTTTCCTACACTCTCCACAGGAGAAAGCAATAACCATGCAGGAATTTTATGCAATAGCACACTTCCCTGAAGTTTTGGGGGCCAAAGATTGCTTACACATAGAAATAAAAGTCCCACCCAATGAACAGGGAAGGAAGTGCATCAATAGAAAAGGTAGCACTCTGCAAACTGTCAGGTTGTTTGTAATGCCCAAGGAATTGTCTACAATGTCTGTGAAGGTAACCCAGGCAGTTTTCATGAGTCACACATGTGGTATACCTGCAAGCTGTATATAAGGTTTTCTAGGGACAAATTTCCACAAGGGCATCTTGTGAAGGATGCAGGATATGCCCTGGAACCATGACTCATCACAACAATGAGAAACCCACACAACCCCACTGGGCAAGGATACAGTGATGCCCACGGTCAAACTAGAAATGTCATAGAACATGTATTTGGCTTGCTCAAATCAAGGTTCTGGTATCTAGACACCTGAGGAGCCCTGCAATACAACCCAGCCACTTCTGCCAAAATAATGACAATGTGCTCCATGTTGCACAATATCATTCTCAGGAGCAGGTACACATATGGAGACTGAGGGAGAACCACCAGGCAGATGCTGCTGGCAGACGTAGGCATGTGTAGTATGCCATGGCTGTGGCTAAAAGGTGAAGGATAGCATACACATACACACACACACACACACACACACACACACACACACACACACACACACACACACACACACACACACTAACTAAAAGAAAGAATAATAGCCTTAGCACATACAAATATTAAAAATGAAGCCTGCCAAATCCACAACCTTTATATGACTGTGTAATGGTTGTATTTGTTTAGCATCAGACATAGGCAACCCCCCCCACCAGGACAGTTCTCCCATCTGCATTATTACCAAGATAAGTCTGGAACCCATATAAAAGAAGCAGTACAGTTGTATAAATGATTGCTGTGTTATGCAAATTCTCATATATCCATAAGTTGATACAAGTTCCAAGTGTACATTAATATCACTAATTCCTTATGATTAATATTTGCAACACACAGCTATGCATTTGCCCACTAATGTGCATCAAGCCTTTCAGCTGGTCACTGGACATGAACCAGTCAGCAGGTTAAGGTTAGCATCATTTGCACAAGTATAACAGTAAACAAAACTTAAACATCTACTTTTACTGCATGATAACAACAGCAACACAAAAACAAAGAGGGTCAACAATTACAGAAGCAAATCGTGCACAACTGATTATGAACTATGAATAAAAGAATTTATTCCGCAATACATTTTCATTAAAGGAAGGTTCTGAGTGCAAGCATTAGCTATCTACTCTGTGCATCAGACATATATGCAACCCAAAGTCTCAAAGAAATGTGTAAAGGGCAGGGCACAGTCATCATCACTTGCACATGATGGGAAGGGGAACAGGAGGGCAAGCCCAACACCAAAGAAGTGAGTGCATGCAATTAAAACAAAAATTTATTCCTGAAGCATCCAGTTTGCAGGGCCAGTAGCAACAGTACTGCTTAGATAAGTAGTTTGTGTGTGTGTGTGTGTGGGGGGGGGTGGTATGGGCAAGTATTTGTTGAATGTGTTTGTGTGTGTGTGTTAACATGAGCACATTCAAGCCCTGTGCTAGCACTATATCCTGGCATGTCGGATAGGCATGAGCTGTGCTTAGTAGACTAGTCAGCCCTGTGTTGTTTCTCCTGACCACAAGAACTACCACTGCCAGGAGATGCAGTGCTAGTCCCATGGCCCTTGCTGGAATTTGGGGTGCTACCTGACTGTGAGCGATGTCTACTGGATGAGCTTTCATCGTGGCTATGTCCAGGACCATGACCACATGACTTATCACTTCTGTGTGTGGACACTGAAATCACTGAGGGAGCAGTGGAAGTAGTGCCACTATGGGAGCAGGATCTTGCTTGGCCATGTTGAATAACGCCGGATAATGTAGCGGCTCTATGACCAAGTGAATACTAACCCTCCCCCAGCAGACATTCCATTACAGACATTGCCCAATCTGGTGTGTCTTTCCTCCTGCCCAAGGAGTCACCCACATGGTTCAGGCACTTCTGCACATCAGAATGCAGTGTTTAGCACTTGCACTATCTCTTCTGAGGCCCTCGTGGAGCATGCATGTGCCTCCATGATGGCCCTACACATACTTCATGTGGCACTTACTGACACACCAGCATCAGCAGTAGGGTGGACAGCAGACCTCCTCTGAGCATCTCTAACAACCTGCCTATGCATTACCTTGCCCTCCAAATGGCTATGGGGAAAATCAACTGGTTCTGAAACTGGGGTAATCACACTACCTTGATCAACTGTGTCATCCTCAACCTGTCCAATGTCTGCAGTCTCTGTGTCACGGGTAAGCACGGGCATACTGACTGTGCCCAAAAAGGGGCAGGAGATAGTGGAGACAGACTGACCCTCTGCATTTCCAGACTGTGCCTCTTCATCACCATTGTCATCATCAGAGGTTACCAATATTCTGACATCAGGAGGCAAGAGTTCCACAGCACCACTGGCAGGATCACCTATGATAGCAAGTAAGCAACAAAAAAAAAAAAAAAGAAAATAGAGCAAACAATTATCAAACCTGTGTTATGTTAAATTTGTATTACAAATTAAAAGATGCTAATGGAATAAAATCTGCCACATCAAACACAAACTTAGGTTTCGCCCACTGGCGTCATCAGTGTGCATTACCAGGAAGGTAGAAACCCATTTTATACATTTTTCTTATTGGGCTTCTTAAAGTCACAGGATACCCAATACAACTAGTACTCCTTGAATATATTGAACACACCATAACAGTGCATAACACATTTAACACACAACAGCAATATATACCAATTTTATCACAATTCACCCACAATATTTATTTAACCTCTATTTTTGAAAAATCCCTATTCTGAACTAAACTTACCTACCAATGATCATTTAGTCCTGGTTTGAATAGTGCACCCAAATACACTATCCACATTGTTTCTTTTTGTGTTAAAATTTTATGTTTACATGCTATAGTTAATTCATTCCCTACTACCTTATCGATACCCAGGAATATGAAATGGGCCCCAGTATGTATCAATGTATGTTTGTATGAAGCACTACATACCCTTTTACAATTAATATCACTGATGTGTAATGCAGTTCTTTGTTTTAAACTTAAAGAAGTCTGCCCCACATAGAATGAACCACACTGGCACACAGTCATATATACCACCCACTCGCACGTAATAAGATGTCTTATATCGTACACCTTTCTTGTTTTAATGGAGGTAAATGACTTTGTTTTTGAGACCACCTTACAGTAAACACAATGACCACAAAAAGTACTACCAACTATCTTATTTTCCTATTTTATAGATGTATTCTTATTACTCTTCTTAAAGTCTGGTAGATGTTCACCTATGGTCTTACTTCGCCTATATCCAAACCAACACTGACTATCTATTAATGAACCCAAAAACCTATCAGTTTTTAATATATGCCAATATTGTTGGATTGTGTTCTTAATTTTAAAGGTGTTACTGCCATACTTAGTATTAAACCTGATAACCTGATTATTGTCTGGGTAACTCTCTGGTCTCTAACAATTGTGATCTTGACAAAGAGTTGTTTGCGTGCATAGCTCTATCCACATCTCTGACTTTGTACCTTCTGGCCAAGAACCTAGATCTCATCTGTTGGGCCTGTGCCTGAAAATCTTCTTGTCAACTGCATATATGTTTAAGTCTCTTGAATTGAGCTTGGGGAATATTGGTAATGATATGGTTGGGATGGTTACTTTCGGCCCACAACAATGAATTTTTCGTAAATGGCTTCCGATATAAATCTGTATGTACTGTTCCTTCCTTAGCCTTTGTAACCATGACATCCAAAAATTCCACTTTGTGGCTATCTATTTTCCCACTAAACTGAATACCATACCTATTACCATTAAGAAAAGCCACAAATTGAAGCCATCTATTCCATGTACCCTGTCATACCACCGAACAATCGTCAAGGTACCTATGCCACATCAATAGTTCAGCCTTGAACTCATTTTGTTGATAATTAACTTGTATCTCCATAAAACCCATAAACAAATCTGCATATATGGGTGCAAATGTTGCACCCATTGCTATACACTTAATCTGCAGATAGCATTCAGACCCCTATCTGAATGAATTCTGTTCCAGCACTATCCCTAACAAAGTTAGCAGACATTCTTGTTCTCTAGATTGATAGTAATTCGAAACCTCAAACCAATATTTTACAGCTGCTATTTCTTCCCAATGTGGGATACTCGTATAAAGTGCCTGGACATCCAATGTGCCCATATAGGTCTGAGTCGGAATTTGCAAATCATCCATTAATTGTAAAAATTGATTAGTCTCCCTAATCCTAGCTGACATATTAATAGTGGTTTCAATTTTGATTCTAGGTAAACTGACAAGGGTTCAGTCAGGGACCCTCATCCTGCTACTATGGGACGCCCTCTTGGTGAAATGACTGATGTATGTATCTTAGGTACTAAGTAAAAATATTGGGGCATAGGATCAATTACTGTCAGTTGTTGTTCAAGGCCCATGATGATAATTTCAGTCTCTGGCTCTTTTCAAAAACCTATCTATTTCTTGCTTAAATCCTATAGTGGGGTCAGTAGGAAGGTGACAATAAGATATCACGTCCGTAAGATGTTTATTGATTTCTTTTTCATATTCCTCTTTTCCCCAGACAACTATGGCTCCCCCCTTGTCAGCTTTGGTAATAACCAATCTATCATTATTTCACACATTTTCTAACGCTTGTTTCTCAGCCAATGTCATATTTTCCTTAAAATTCCTAAATATGTTACTCTGATTCAATTGTAAATCCCGTAACACCTGTTCCTCAAATATGTTTACCACCCCATAATAAGGTGGCTGAAAATCTGATTTCCTGAATTTAAATGTATCTGGTTGGTCCATAGTCTGGGGCCTATGAGCAAAATAATATTTCAAAGTTAACTTGCGACAGAATGTTTTTAAGTCCTTCACTACATCAAAATAAGACACATAGCCAGCTGGCACAAAGCCTAAACCTTTATTAAGCACTCTATATTCCAATTCTGAAAAATCATACTGCTTCAAATTCACCACTAATTGATTTTAAATTCCTGGGTATCTGTATGGCTATCTATCCATTGTTGATTACTTTGCTGAACATCTCTTCCATTTCTTCAACTACGGTGTTTCCTACCCCCTCGTCTAAAGGGCCCCTAGATCTCTTGGACATGGGGGAACTCAACACTATGGATTCACCTCCCTCTGTTTCAGTATCTGTGTTTGAATAGCCTGATGACACATCAGATACACTAGAATTGTCTTGTTTTTTATGCTCAGTATGGACCTTGGCCTTTTTCTTTTTGGTCTAAAGGACTCCTTATTAGTCCCCTCCAAAAATCTCTCTGCCCTCTTAGCTTTTTTCCATGAATAAGCTTGATTCTTTTTACAGTCATTAGAATCTCTCTGAATTTTTTTTGATTTTCTATCTGACAATTCTCTTTCCATTTTTTGTACCTTTTTAACATATGATGTATATCTTTCACTATAAGCTGTGTCTTGAGAATATCTCACTGTGTCTTCATAAGCTTGATTCAACTTCTCTACCATAACTGCATGTTGCTGTTCATAATGTTCAATTAATAATCGAATAAACATATTAGAAGCAATCGACTGTACTTGTCGCCATTTATTCATAAACTGTTGATTCTCCACCCCCACCCCTGGTTCGATATAGACCGTAAGGCCTCTAGGGGCTATATTAGCTGTAGAATAGGCTTTAACAATTTTCTGTGCCAAACATTAGCACATACTTTTTTAGTAATCTTTGTTAATTGTGTGAACTGCGACTCTAAATTCGATTTTGCTCCACCCATTGGTGGTGTGTCCATCCCCCTTCCCACATTAAAAGATGTTAAGTCATCATTATTCGTCGCTAGACTGTCCAGGAATGATTTTAAATCCTGCGCTTCTGCCATTTTCATATATTCATAAATAAAGATCTAACTAATGTACTTCAACAAACCTTCTAGTGTGTCTCAAAATACTCAAATGTATCCCAAATTTTTTTTTTTATATCTGTAAATTAGACCATAATCTATACACAAATACACCATAATAGTAAATGATGATGGTGAATATACTAACACTATCTAGAATGCTATCTAGAATTAGACTGCTTATACAACATACTTATAATCATCTCTTAAGGTATTTTTTTATATTAGAGACTTACATTATTTGCAGCACCATGAACTTAAATAACTAAACTTTTAAAGGGGCCATAAGGCAACCATTAAAATTGACTGGTTGAAACATAATAATGTAACATGTCATAATACCAACCCGTTTTCAAAATGCAATTAGTACAAAAGCAGTTTGTTTATCTATATTTACTTCACCATACATATAAATACTTTTTGTCTTATTTTCTTTCTTATTTTCCCAACTTGAACACAAAAATGACAAACATATAGGCCTCCCAATATGTAAATTCACGGCCTTTTCAATCACTGTGTATATGATGAAACAATAATACCTATATGTGACCAAGCTGTAACTGCAAACTTGTTTAACATCAGAACGTTTTGCATAAACATGTATATATATATATATATATATATATATATATATATATACACATATATATACTGCCACCAAATGTCATAAAGTGTCCACAAATCAGGCTATATCCACTCGTATGTCGTCACAGTTGCCAGCTATGTGCCGACTCTAAACAGCCAATCTTCATCTTTGCCTTAAACTATAAACGGTCACTTATCACACCATCCCTGGCTCCAGTACTGTTATACATTCATCTGACCACTTTCCGTTAAATGGAATGCCTTGTTTGTTTATTTAAAAAAAACACAGCTATAGTCACATATAGTCCATCAAGCCAGATTACACCAAAAAACTAATATAGCCGATCTTCATCTCTGCCTTAAACATTAAACAGTACCTGCTTTTGTCTTTCATATGTTTGTCATTTGCATCCAAAAGCTATGGAATAAATACCTCATCTGATACTGCTACAGTTCCTCAATTTGACTTTCCACTAAATTAGCCGGAGCCTGCACACCATCCGAAATGTTAAACAGTCATATGTTTCACCATCCACTCGTTGCCACTTACATAAAATCCCCATTTAGGGTTTACAAATTCACCAACATGCTAATGCATAACTCCACACCCACGAACGTCCTGGTGCTGCTACCGTTCATAAATCCGACTTCAGCTAAATTAGCTGGAGCCCAAACACCATCCAAAATGTTAAACAGTCATATATTTCACCATCAACTCACAGTTGCTTACATAAAACCCCCGTTTAGGGTTTACAAATTCACCAGCACACTAATACATAACTCCACACCTACGAACATCCGGTGCTTGGTGCATGAAGTGCCCGGATATACAAATCCATCCACAAACCAAAAATGCAGCACTATTGTAGTTATTTTAACCCAAATGGGTAAAATGAAAATAAGAACACACAAACCAAAAGGTTCTATAGCTTCTTTAATGGCCGACCAATCTGCCACATCAAACACAAACCTAGGTTTCGCCCACTGGCATCATCAGTATGTATTACCAGGAAGGTAGAAACCCATTTTATACATTTTTTGTATTGGGCTTCTTAAAGTCACAGGATACCCAATACAACTGGTACTCCTTTAATATATAAATAGAAACAGAAGTTAAATAAATATTGTGGGTGAATTGTGATAAAATTGGTATATATTGCTGTTGTGTGTGAAATGTGTTATGCACTGTTATGGTGTGTTCAATATATTCAAGGAGTACTAGTTGTATTGGGTATCCTGTGACGCAAACATTTAGGTTTCTTGAGGTTGAGAATGTTCATGAAAATGAAAGAGGGGGCAACGTTGTGAATTTCACAGAGACAACTGAAAGCAGGTGGATAGTGAGACTAAGGGCAGATAAAGGGAGAGGCTTGAATGACAGGGTACCTCACAAACCCCTATTAAAGTCTAGACCATCAGCTAGGTAGTAGAATTATGAAATGTTACAAGTCATTTATATAGGGAGAGTTATTAGAATTATTCAACAGAATATTTTGTTACATTTTTTATATGTATGTGTGTATGTGTATGTACATACACACACACATTCACACAGGTTTATTGTTTTATTTTTTATGGTACAGTTTTTGCTATTTTTCATAAACATGTAGCTCATTTTATAACAATGATGTGTTGTTTCTTTAAGAAGAAGCTTTTAATTAATTTTTGTTGTTTGTGATTGGTTGGTTCTTAATTACCATTAGTATATGGAGACTATAGAGATCATTTAATTTTAGGTCTGATGAAGTGGTGTATCTGCACCACGAAAGCGCTTTCCGAATAAATTTACCTGTTTTTATCTATAATCTTTGGAGCCATTGAGTGGTTTGTTGGATGTTTTTGTGGACATTATATTTATTTTTGATATCTGACAACCTCGTTCTACTGACTGCGATCTGTTTGGTGTTTGAACACTAGAAGGTTTGTTGAAGTATATTAGTTAGATCTTTATATATGAAAATGGCTGGAGCGCAGGATTTAAAATCATTCCTGGACAGTCTAGCCACGAATAATGATGACTTAACATCTTTTAATGTGGGAAGGGGGATGGACACACCACCAATGGGTGGAGCAAAATCAAATTTAGAGTTGCAGTTCACACAATTAACAAAGATTACTAAAAAAGTATGTGCTAATGTTTGGCACAGAAAATTGTTAAAGCCTATTCTACAGCTAATATAGCCCCTAGAGGCCTTAGGGTCTATATAGAACCAGGGGTGGGGGTGGAGAATCAACAGTTTATGAATAAATGGCGACAAGTACAGTCGATTGCTTCTAATATGTTTATTTGATTATTAATTGAACATTATGAACAGCAACATGCAGTTATGGTAGAGAAGTTGAATCAAGCTTATGAAGACACAGTGAGATATTCTCAAGACACAGCTTATAGTGAAAGATATACATCATATGTTAAAGAGATACAAAAAATGGAAAGAGAATTGTCAGATAGAAAGTCAAAAAAATTTCATAGAAATTCTAATGACTATACAAACAAGCTTATTCATGGAAAACAGCTAAGAGGACAGTGAGATTTTTGGAGGGGACTAATAAGCGTTCCTTTAGACCAAAAAGAAAAAAAAGCCAAGGTCCATATTGAGCAGAAAAAAACAAGACAATTCCAGTGTATCTGATGTGTCATCAGGCTATTCAAACACAGATACTGAAACAGAGGGAGATGAATCCATAGTGTTGAGTTCCTCCATGTTCAAGAGATCTAGGGGCCCTTAAGGCGAGGGGGCAGGAAACACCGTAGTCGAAGAAATGGAAGAGATGTTCAGCAAAATAATCAACAATGGATAGATAGCCAAGCAGATACCCAGGAATTAGAAAATCAATTAGTAGTGAATTTGACACAGTATGATTTTTCAGAATTGGAATATAGAGTGTTAATAAAGGTTTAGGCTTTGTGCCAGCTGGCTATGTGTCTTATTTTAATGTACTGAAGGACTTAAAAAACATTTTGTCGCAAGTTAAATTTGAAATATTATTTTGTTCAAAGGCCCCAAACTATGGACCAGCCAGATAAATTTAAATTCAGGAAATCAGATTTTCAGCCACCTTATTATGGGGTGGTAAAAATATTTCAGGAACAGGTGTTACAGGATTTACAATTGAATCAGAGTAACATATTCAGGAATTTTAAGGAAAATATGACATTGGCTGAGAAACAAGTGTTAGAAAATTTGTGAAATAACGATAGATTGGTTATTACCAAAGCTGACAAGGGGAGAGCCATAGTGGTCTGGGGAAAAGAGGAATATGAAAAAGAAATTAATAAACATCTTACAGACGTGATATTTTATTGTCACCTTCCTACTGACCCCACTATAGGATTTAAGCAAGAAATAGATAGGTTTTTGAAAAGAGCCAGAGACTGAAATTATCATCATGGGCCTTGAACAACAATTGATGGTAATTGATCCTTTGAACCCAATATTTTTACTTCGTACCTAAGATACATAAAATCAGTCATTTCATCACCAGGACGTCCCATAGTTGCAAGACGAGGGTCCCTGATTGAACCCTTGTCAGTTTACCTAGAATCGAAATTGAAACCACTATTAATATATGTGTCAGCTAGGATTAAGGAGACTAATAAATTTTTACAATTAATGGATGATTTGCAAATTCCGACTCAGACCTATATGGGCACATTGGATGTCCAGGCACTTTTTACGAGTATCCCACATTGGGGAGGAATAGCAGCTGTAAAATGTTGGCTTGAGGTTTTGAATTACTATTAATGTAGAGAACAAGAATTTTTGCTAACTTTGTTAGGGATAGTGCTGGAACACAATTCTTTCAGATATGGGTCTGAATGGTATTTGCTGGTTAATTGTACAGCAATGGGTGCAACATTTGCACCCATATATGCAGATTATTATGGGGTTTATGGAGGTACAAGTTATTTATCAACAAAATGAGTTCAAGGCTGAATTATTGATGTGGCGTAGGTACCTTGACGATTGTTGGGTGGTATGGCAGGGTACATGGGATAGATGGCATCAATGTGTGACTTTTCTTATTGGTAACAGGTATGGTATTTAGTTTAGTGGGAAAACAGATAGCCACAAAGTGGAATTTTTGGATGTCATGGTTACAAAGGCTAAGGAAGGAACAGTACATACAGATGTATATCGGAAGCCATTTACAAAAAATTCATTGTTGCGGGCCGATAGTAACCATCCCAACCATATCATTACCAATATTCCCCAAGCTGAATTCAAGAGACTTAAACGTATATGCAGTCAACAAGAAGATTTTCAGGCACAGGCCCAACAGATGAGATCTAGGTTCTTGGCCAGAGGGTACAAAACGACAGATGTGGATAGAGCTATGCACGCAAACAACTCTATGTCAAGATCACAATTGTTAGAGACCAGAGAGTTACCCAGACAATAATCAGGTTATCAGGTTTATTACTAAGTATGGCAGTAACACCTTTAAAATTAAGAACACAATCCAACAATACTGGCATATATTAAAAACGGATAGGTTTTTGTGTTCATTAATAGATAGTCAGTGTTGGTTTGGATATAGGCGAAGTAAGACCATAGGTGAACATCTAGCAGACTTTAAGAAGAGTAATAAGAATACATCTATAAAACAGGAAAATAAGATCATTGCTAGTACTTTTTGTGGTCACTGTGTTTACTGTGAGGTGGTCTCAAAAAGTAAGTCATTTACCTCCATTAATACAGCAAAGGTGCACAATATAAGACATCTTATTACGTGCACTAGCGAGTGGGTGGTATATATGGCCGTGTGCCAATGTGGTTCGTTCTATGTGGGGCAGACTTCTTTAAGTTTAAAACAAAGAATTGCATTACACATCAGTGATATTAATTGTAAAAGGGTACGTAGTGCTTTATACAAACATACATTGATACATACTGGAGCCCATTTCATATTCCTGGGTATCGATAAGGTAGTAGGGAATGAATTAACTATAGCACGTAAACATAACATTTTATCACAAAAAGAAAGAATGTGGAGAGTGTATTTGGGTGCATTTCAAACCAGGACTAAATGATCATTGGTAGGTAAGTTTAGTTCAGTATAGGGATTTATCAAAAATAGAGGTTAAATAAATATTGTGGGTGAAT
The DNA here is from genome assembly GCF_019279795.1 of Protopterus annectens. Lineage (NCBI taxonomy): Eukaryota > Metazoa > Chordata > Ceratodontiformes > Protopteridae > Protopterus > Protopterus annectens. The sequence goes on along the minus strand of NC_056727.1, from coordinate 688,177,213 downwards.
TGTGATAAAATTGGTATATATTGCTGTTGTGTGTGAAATGTGTTATGCACTGTTATGGTGTGTTCAATATATTTAAGGAGTATTAGTTGTACTGGGTATCATGTGACTTTAAGAAGCCCAATAAGAAAAATGTATAAAATGGGTTTCTACCTTCCTGGTAATACACACTGATGACGCCAGTGGGCGAAACCTAGGTTTGTGTTTAATGTGGCAGATTAGTCGGCCATTAAAGAAGATTTAGAACCTTTTGGTGTGTTCTTATTTTTATTTTACCCATTTGGGTTAAAATAACTACAATAGTGCTGGATTTTTCGTTTTTGGATATATATATATATATATATATATATATATATATATATATATATATATATGTTGTTGTTTGTCTTTCGGCTTTTCCCGGTTAGGGGTTGCCACAGTGGAACTCTGGTCCACTAATGATTGGCAGTTGCTTTTTATGGTGTCAAGTTGCCAGCCCGATGCCCAACCTTCAGTGATGGTATGCACATTCAGCGCATGTCTTTCGAACGCCCACTCGACCGCAGGGAGGACATGCAGACTCAGCACAGAAGGCACTCCCAAGTCAAGCCGAGAATCAAATGGGAGAACCTCTTGCTGTGAGGCTACAATGCTACCGCTGCACCACTGTGGAAGTACATATATATATATATATATATATATATATATATATATATATAAATATATATATGGAAAAGGAAGGCTCCATATGAGTACACACAACTTCATACAGATTCCCTCCCTCCAATGCAAAAGAAAGAAATAATTTGATTTTCAAACACAGAAATATATCTACGAGAGTATCCATTCACCCATCATACACAAAATACACGAAAAAGGAAGACTTCATACAGGTACACACAACTTAATACAGATCCCAGCCCCAGATACAAAACAAAAAAAGAACCTGATAATAAACTCATAACAAGACAAACATTTCTGTCACTCTGTAGCACACTGCAGCATTTACAAAAATAATGTCCACCTGTCAAGGAAAAATGGTTAGCAGTTTTTGGTGTGATATCTGGTTCTGTGGAGGGCAACTAGGTAGACAGAGCCTTAACAAAATTGTCAGTGCTAATAATGCAAGAACCCATGACTTCAATAATAATTACTTCTGAACAATGTGATCAGCTTTCAGTATTAAAATTTCAATTAAATTGTCATCATTATGTGGAAAAATACTGCATGGTCTATAAATAATTGTGGTATACATGCCCATGCCAACAGCTCCTAAGAATAATGCAGACAGTAAAGCAATATTTGAACTGTGAAATACAGAAATACAATCCATAGGTAAGGTTAAAATATATATTTTTTCTTAACAGCAACCTACCTTTGCAGAAAGTCAGTTGTGAAAACAACAAGTTTTCAAAGCAAGAAGCAGTAAGTAGCAGTATAAAGCTTTCTGGATCCATACAGTCTCCCCTAGTATGATACAAATTCTTACATACTCATTTACCTTCATTTAGTGCAGATTCAACCCTCTCAGAACTGTGAGTAGTCATATGATGTGTGAACTCATTAGCATTCATGAATTCCACAATCTGCACTAGATGCAGGGAAGGTAAACTTGGTGAAGGACCAACATGATTGCATGTATACACCCTACATCTGCAAGGATGAGTACTGAGTAAGGTTAGCTGTTAAGTGCTTGAAAGTGTGAATGATTAGTCTGACTGCAGTACCAACTGGTTTTTCAGAGTCAGCCCTCTGTGATGTATGGTTACTGAGGTTGTGTTAGGGAGAAGGGACTTACAAGACATTTTTAACTACCATTGACTAACTTAAGAGAACAGCATTTCTAAAATTTATATGAATTATTCATGGCAGCAGTTTCTGCCTCTGAGTACAATCGTATCTGCAATTCTAAGGAAGTAGATTAATCAATGAAGTGTATATTATCTGCAAGGCAAAGCACATAGCACTCTGGTTAGAGAAACACAGTGAAACATAGCTATGGGAAAGATGTTTACAAAATAAAGAGAAGAAAATATGTGCAGTGTTCAAAATTTTTATCTAATATTGTGTGAGGAAATTTAGCTTCCCTGCTGCAAGTGTCACAGTCATCCACACATCTAACTGCAAATTACACAGGACAAACATCAGAAATTGTTTCAGTTGCACCTGGTAATGTCAGTTGATACTATGTCACAGCTTTAGTATATGTAATCTTTTTATCGTCACAGCCTAACTGTGTGTGTGGGTGGGGTCACATATTGATAAGAATATCAAATGTTTTTTGTGAAGGTCCTGGAGTTCTAATCCAGAGATGGTTGTGTTTGTGTGAACATAATTATTTTTATGGAGCATATGTTCATGTTGAAACACATGACAGTTAAAGAAAATATCAGAAGTGCACATTTTAACTACTTGTTTCATAAAGTTTCCTCTATATTAGTATTTTTTCTCTTCATTGTTTGCTCACTGTTTGGCATTGCATACTCTGGACTGGGTGCAGTCCTTAGCAGTGAACTACAGTTTGCTGCCTAAGGAAAAAAGTGAACATTTCAATTTGGGCTTTCTTCTGTAGTGCAAACAAGCTTGGTGCTAGTGTGCAGACATCAGACTTTGGATAGTACTTAGTAAATACATTCTACCTGTTAGATAAGTATCTGTATGGCACAATATGTACATGAGGGGAGTGTAGAGAAATAAGACAGGTGATGCAGAGTTTGAACTCAGGTTACAGAAATGTTTCACTTACTTGATTCAGAATAACTGTTGACACCCAATGCTGTATATGAAATGAACAGGCTAAAGTGTGTAATACATGCTAAATATATTACTTATAGTATATGTGAATATATGTTACATAGATGCTTTTGTTGTAAACTCACCTCTTCTCGTTACTAGTAATAATATTATGTGCTAGGGATATTGTAAGACATTGTAGGATATGCATTTTTTACAGTGTAGTAACAAAATTAGTAACATGAGTAATGTGAACACATGTCATATGCTGGAGAAGTTATCCATGTGTCTGTCACAAGTTGTCATCATGACACTTATACAATATATTGTAAACTTTGATGTCATTAATAACTGTATGTACTGTGGCAAGATTGACCTCCTATCATTGTCTGTGTGTCCCCTTTCTGAGCAATTGCCATTACATAAAATGGTATGTGTAACCTACTTGTGATGGTGCAAGCAGATGTGAAAAGGTTGAATGTGTCATGATAATGCTAATGAAATATTGAAACTTTGTTCCTTGCTGTATATATCCATTCACTGTGTTAACTCGGTTGAATTTATTTCATTTTTTTTTTCAGATTCCTTATGCATTTGCACTCTGGTCTTCAGCTTGCAAACACATTTCACTTCATAAGGGGAAAACATAAAAATTTAATTTGGGCTGCCTTCTGTAGTACAAACAAGCTTGGAGCTGGTGTGAGAATGTCAGCAGTCGGGAATAGTACTTAGTGAATAAATTCCACCTCCCAGCTAACTATCCCTGTGGCATAATTGAAGTGAATTTGGAGAAATAAAACAGGTGATGCAGGGTTTGAATAAAATTAACTGATAATTTTACAGTGGGGTGTTTGAAAACACATTTGCACACATTTTATTAGATCACTGTGTTATGAAAAACTCAACTATTTTCTGTATTGCTACCAGCATGTGAGTTGTTGTCTATCCACTTTCACAATATTTAGCATTAGCTACAATTCCGATAATGTGTGCCAGAACTTACATTTCTGATTTTGGAAGAAATGTAAGAAGGATGAATGTGTCACTGCAACACACTTCTTCCTCTGGTCATTCCTAGGTATAGCCAATGATTGAATTCATTTTCCTGCCGGCTTTTTTCTCTGTCATTTTTTTCTAATGCCTTTTGCATTTTTGATCTGCTCTGCAGTGTGCAAACATGGTTCACTGCCTAAGGAAAAAAGTGAAAAACTGAATTTAGGCTGCCTTCTGTAGCACAAACAAGCATGGCTCTAGTGTGCGGCAGTCAGCACTTTGGATAGTACTCTGTGAATAAATTCCACCTGTCAGGTAACTTCCCCTGTGGCAAAAGGTGTAAGTGCAGTGCTCTTAAAGAATAAAGACAGCTTATACTGGGTTTGTATCCATTTGACAGATATTTTTATGGAGGGGGTCAGAATGCCATTTTTATAGCATTTTGATTAGTAATGTCACAGTAAATGCACGAGTATCATGACTATGTTTATTGCAAGAAATATATCATTATTGCTTCCTGTAGAAGCCCATTATAATGTGTGTAAATTATGTTAAACATGACAATGATTATATTTAATGCAGAATACATATACATAGGTATGATGTACACAATATTTTTATTCTAATTATTGGTTTATCACATATCATAAATATGTGTTGATGACAGTATGTGTTATGAAGTATGTATGTAAGTAACCTAATCCACCATATTTTACTCAGGTCAAGCAAATGCATACATCTGATATGTATTTACAAACACTGCCTTTTACATGGAAGTACAGTTCCAACACTAAGTAAAGTTACAGACATGCAGGCATCTCTTAAGTATTTCTACACTTAGGTTTAAGTTAGTGTACCTCTAATTACCATGCTAACAAACAAGTTCTGCCGTGGCAGTGCCAGTTAATGAGCAAAGTTTAACATTTTTGTCCTGTTTTTCTCTTGCATTCAATTTCTATATGGTGCTACTCAATCTTACCAGTGTTTAACATCCAATAGGCCAATATGTCACAAGTCATACAATTTTTCCTCCAACCAACCATGATTATAACCAACACCATAACTCATTTTATTGTTTACCATTGAAATGTGCTAATACGTTGAGCACCACAAATGACCATATCTCACTACCATATTTCACACCTTCTGTGCTTCTTTATGCTATCATTGTCAATGTGTGTAGCAAGCCATTGCTGTGCTCTTAGTTGCACAAATACAGTTGTCAAGGCTGTGCATCTTTGCACACAAGCTGTCACATGTGAGGTCTGAACTGGGCACCAGTTCAGATCCATCTTTCTAACTTGACTGCTGTAGACATGGCTGGCAACAGTAGGGATGATGCTCCATTTAGAGCACAAAGGTGGGGTGTTACAGAGTCCCGGATTTTTGTGGAACTCCTCATGAAGCACTACAGCCAGAGTCTACTGCAGAGGGAATATACCAGGTCTCTGTATAAGGCTGAGGCTTGGAATAGCTTGATCAATGTTGTCTTCAGTGTAACTGCCATCTCACACACTGGGAAGCAATGTTGTCACCATTACAGTGACATGAAGAAGTGCAAGAGGGACCTCCTTAGCCGTTGAAAGGATGAATGTAAGATGAAATACATACCTCAGTTATGTTAAGTACACTGACCCATAACCTGTATGATATGGCATTAGCTCGCCAGCCAATGAAGTTCTTCATTATGCTTTCATATATCTTTTTTTCTTTTTCTACTGTACAGCTCCAGCAGAGATAGCATGAAACTATGAGGAAAAGCATCAGGACAGACTAATTCACCTCAGACAGGCACAGAGTAACTCTATATCTCTTCTGATTGCAAGGCACATATGTTTGCTCAGTCATCACTGTATATCATCTTGAACAGGCGTATCTTATATTTTATATCAAGCCCATATGCCTGCTCCAGTAGTTCTTGGTTATTGTATTACATAAGATTAATTGTGTGCTGTTTCAATACCCAGCAACAGATATTCATTTTTTACAGGCTACTATTTATAAGGTACATTAACTTCAATACTACATGACATTAACAATTCAGTGTTTGCAAGTGCAGTTATTGCCTTAGAAAGCAGATATCTGATATGGCACAGTCAAATATGTGATTCTGTTAGTCATATCATACCATTGTGATTGACTGATTTTAAAACATATTCATGCTCTCCCGTTGTATTTTGATGAGGTCAGGGTGTATTTAAGTATTTGCCATATTTTTATGTATTGAAATAATTAAGTAATGTGACATGCATTGATTTAATTCTGTCTCTTTTTTGTTCCCCCACCCTGTCTCTACTTTTTTTGTTTGATTTGTTTACTTTTTAATACATTGCTGCTGAAAACAAAATGAATATCAGCACAGGGAGGTAGAATGACCACTGGAGTTCAGCCCACCATACTTCTACAGGTAGTTGGGGTGGCACCACCACAGGCAGCACAGACACCAAGCACATCTGGGTTACAACCTGTCAGCATTGCCTCCACAATTCCTACCCTACCTGCTCCACCAGTGTCGGGTATCTTTTCCCCTGCTGCTATTGCAGTAGTACCCTCTGGGAGCAGTAATAGTAGAGGTGGTGATTTTGTCACCCATCAAGAGCTGACAGTGCTGATGGAGGGCAGTAAAGGGAGGATTCTTGGTGCCCAAACTGGCAGGGTTGAAAAGGTCCTATGTTGTATTGTCAAAATGATGCTATGTCTGGCACTGACCCAACCAACTGACACAGGAGATAGTGTTGACAGTTCTGAGGGTGTTGTCTAGATTCTTACTATCCTTCAAGTTTGACATGGATGCACCTCAGAGGTCTCCTACCTATCCCCAGTTGTGGTGTCCCCCAACCCTTTATGTCCATCACCATCCTTGTTTGTCTTGTATGTCCTGTATGTCTGTGTCTGCCACCTAACTTACCCTTCCTGTGTGACCCTCTCATTCCTAAGCACTTTCTCCAACATTCCTTTCTCTCCAAAAAAAAATATATGCCCCATACATAGCTCTCCACTTTGCCTATTTGTAATCTCATTTGATTTGTTCCAGTGGGCTATGTAACATTATTCTTTTATAGTCATCCATCCCTGGTGTGGTGACTCTCCAAAGTAATACAATTCTTTGTATAATTCTACATTTATGTTCTGAAGAAATGGCTAGATGTGGTGCTCTACCACCACCCACCTGCAAATTCCTGTATTCTTTCTCCTGTGTCTTACCCTTTGCATGCCACCCCCATTTTCACCAGTATCCTATCAACCCCTCTTTCACACATTTAATCTGCTCATAAATAGAATCACACACAACACAAGTGGACAGAAATTGCCCATGAAAAGGCCTTCACTTTTTGTCTTCAGCATTTGAGCGAAAGTTGGCATCACACACCAGTGCTAAGCGATGGTGAATGCCAAGATTTTATTTTCAGCTGCAGTAGTCTGGTTACTTTCATACAAATGGGCTTAAATCCATGTTATGGGAATACAGAGTAAAGACAGACTAAGGGCACTGCTGTGAAACTGTTACTGTAACAGTTCTTAAGCTGCTGGATGTAATGAACAAGAAGTTCCTATGTGGCATGTTGAGATAATTCCAATTTGTAGACTGATATTTTTTCCTGTAGACTGATATTTTTGCATAGAGTCATGGGTTCAATTACAGCTATAGATCAAATTCTTATTTCATGACATTTTACATTCCTATCATATGTTTAACTACAAACATCTGTATTCATCTCTCTTTCCAACATTTCAACAACATACCATTTGAAATAGTGCAGCAAGAAAGCATTTGCAAAAACATTCCAGCTCCAACAAGAAGACTTAGTAAAGCATCCTTATCCTGCTTATGTCTTAATGTTGGTTGCACTCTCCTACCCCCTCTTGTTCCCTATAGCAAGCACTTTATTGTACATGACATGGCAGATTAGTAATGAGGAAATAAGAGCAACACACCATATAGATGGTCCTACATGTACCAGAATAAATACTGTTGGTATATCTCTCTCTCTCTCTCTCTCTGTTCACCCCTTCTGCTTCAGTAAGTTGCCACTGTCCATCAATTGTGTGATTTAAAGTATATGAAGTAGGAGTTCCTTTGTGGTGTGATGAAATAATACTCAGAGCTATAGACAGATGTTTTCTTACTTTCAAGGGTTCTAATCCAGGCATTAGCTAAGTGTTACTGACTGTTTTTAGTACTTTGTTTTGTGTGTAACTGTTGCTGACTTATTGTTATCAGCCACCGTTATCTTGCTTCATACGCTTCTTGGTTCCTGCCTCCCTCGCCCCTTGTCTATGTATCTTCTCCCTTCTGTGTCATTCATCCTCCTGTGCATTTGTGCAATGCCTGACGCTGAGCACCAACTGCAACTCAGGCTAAATGGACATGTACAGCTTATGGCAAAATCTTGTGATTTTGTTTTGCCTTCAGCTGCATTATTGTGGTGCCTTTTATACTACTGTGCTTAGCTAGGTTTAGGCAGGTTAATCTACTGTAGAGCAAGCTGAAGATTTGAATGTACAGCATATAGTTGTTATGAGGGTAATGAAGAGTAATACATACATTCTCCTTTTCTGCAATCTGTTGTCATACTTGAACTTGGTGAAGTAGGACTTGTGGTGTGTTTAGATACTACTCATGTCTGCAGATGTTTTTTGGAATACTATCAAGATTCAAATCCACATGTATTCCAAAGTATTTTTGACTGTTCCGTATGACTCATGTGGCTGTAACTGTTGGTTACACCTTTTCCTAACACTCTATCAAACGTCTGTACTAATGTGCTTGCTCTCTGTTGTGAAGCCTGTCTTGTACAGATCATACATGAATAATTAGTATACTAAAGCCAACAGTAACATAACACAAATATGTGCAGAAATGAACCATACAATAATCTATTATGTCTGTATGTGTAGTATTCTTGTCACCAACTGTCCACCTCTTCTTTGTCATCAAATAAGTCTCCTTGATTCAAAACTGTTTCCATAAGCTATGTTTCCATTAGCAATTCAATGTTTGGCCTCTCATGTGTATCATAATGCACCTGTAGCGTACATATAAAAGAATGAAGAACTGCAACTGCCATGACAAATGTGTAAATCATGACACCTGGAACATGAACATTACACATATCTGTTCTGTACTCCCATCAGATTCAGACATGGTTGTATGTGTATACTGCTTATTTACACAAAAGTTGGTACAGAGCTCTATAGACGTCTTCAAATTCCCATTCTAAATGTAACAACTCAAGATAAGATTACATATACGCAAAAACTTTGCCATCGGCAGTGCAATTCAGCTTGCCAGTGCTGCACTTCAGGAAGAGAGTAAAAACATATGCAACAACTAATTATTTGTTTAGGTCATACAATGTTTGTAAGTCTGTACTGAATTTAGAAAACAAGGTATCTGTATTTCAGCCAGTTAATTAATGAAAGTCTGCACTCCAATGCTTACACTTGCAATTGTGTTACAATGGTGGGTAAAATTTTCACTCATAATCAGTCACTGTTACTCTGCAGTGCACTGTCATCTGTCATATGTATGAATTGTCTGTTTGTATTGTAAATGCACATTATAAATGCATGAGACAAGACAAGTGAGAGTGACAGTATAAATGTTTATATTTCCATGCAATCATCTCAGAATGAACTGTTAAGAATGCTTGACTGATAATCCACTGGTTTACAATTTTGATTGCTATTAGCATTCCATACTTTGAAACAGGTTCATGTTCCTCACAGTAATGTGATGTACATGAATGACAGTATAGAAATCTTAGCAGATAAGTATGTCTTTAATGGGACAAACATGGTGCTGTTATGCTGGCCTGTCCACATACATACATTTGTACCAAAACCTGTGATGCACAGTAACAGATGCTCCAAACTGAAGTTTTACTAAGTACAAATGTGCATTTTCACATCGTTAAAGTCAGACTTCTCCTGTTTTGCTTGCAAATAATACTATGTTATATAGATTATGTAACAATATAGAAGGCTCACTTTCCCCTGTAGGAAACTTGTTTGTGTGTGTGTGTGTGTGGGGGGTCTACTGACAGGTAACTAACACCTCAGTGTTAAATGTGCTGTGTACACTTCCACTGAGGAGAATGTATTTAACTTTGGACACGATCACTCTGCACTTTATCCCACGTTTAACAGAAACATCTTCTCTGCAACACAGTAATGTGAATGTCATAACAAAAGATCTCTCTCTTTCTCCGTCCCCCCCCAAGAGTCAGACTTCTTTTCCTGTAGGGGCAAAATTTTTAAGACATTGCCCTCTGCAGTAGGTGATCTGTACCAATTGCATAGGGAAGTGCTATAAGCCCTTCAAGTGTGTTCATCATGACACACACAGTGCCTATTTCTGTGACATCACAGGTTGATACACATTTTTTTGATATCTGTCCTGGCATGTGTTCGAGTCTGGCAAGATGGAAATGCTGAGTATGTCATTAATTGTTCACAAGCACTACTTCCTTCAAACATTTATATATTACTGTAATTGTTTTCTTTACACTGTACAGTGTTATTGGACATGAGGACTTATATAATATCTATTTCTATATGGCATGATGCAAAATCATCATAAAATGTGATTAGGCCTGTGTTTGGCCACTTTTTTGTGTTTGTGTGTGTTTACATGCTGCTATGGCAGTGTTCGTCTCTAATGTCTTGTGAGCATGCCCAGTATAATCCCGTATTAGATGCTCTTCATTTACAAACAGATATTTGGAACTACAGCAATGTCATCAGCACTGTGTCGTCATTTGTCACTTTTGAACTTTGATTGCTATTATATTACTGTTTATGATGCGCATGTATTTAAAACACATGCTTGTCTAAGACGTGTCAAGGTAATATGCGCCCTATCTATGGTTGTCCACTGACAACAAATGGTAAAACATGTTCCTTTGTCCCTTTCTGCTGTACATAGCAAAGCTGTTGTACTGCTTATGCCTTGTTTATACAGGATGTAGTGGAGGATACAGCACTACTGTCAGTTATCACTCGTACATCCTTGTATATACATGTCATATTCAATAACTGCACTGTATGCGAATAGCCCCTAATGTATCCACTGTCCTTGTTAACTGTTATCTCAACTCAGCATATTACCATCATTGATATCACATTTACTTCCCTTTCTTACAATGTTACATAGTGTCCCTCTCAGATCCATTATTAGCATGTCCATTTTTAAGTTATGTAAATGGGTAAACAATTGGAAATAAGATTATTTAATATTACCATCAAAACGGGCATCTGTTAAAAATGTTTCTTTGTGACATCATCACATTTGAATACATTAACTGAGTACATTTTCTCCATTTACCCTCCACTCATACTTATCCCTGCACTATTAACATTGTATTCTGTTTAAATTATCCCATTTCACATCTCCTGCATCTACATTCTTAGAATTCACTTCCCCTAACTTCACATAAGTTGTCTGTGCATGCAGGCATAACATGTTTGCTTACAGGGAAGTAGTTTTGTTTGCTTGGTGTGCTCATGCTTCCCAGCACTGCTTCATGGCCATCAACACTGCAAAAGGCCACAAAACAATGCTTGGAAATATGTAAGCATGATGATCAGCATGCATATTCAGTGAGCGCTGCTGCTGCTTGTGCTAATGTCTTGTGGTCGTGTAAGCTTCATGTGAAGCCTACATAATGAATCCCATCAATGTTGTGAAAAAACTGGGGTAATTGTTTCAATGATTACCAAAGCAATGCAGCTTCCAACAAGCAAACAGTGACTAGTGCAAAATTTGGACAATATGCGTGGCTTGAGTAATAATCTAAATACAGCATTTACACAAAGGGTGGAAAAGGAAAGAAGGGGTGTTGTATCAGTAACTCAAAATCGTTATGGAAGATTACAAATTTACAGGACAACCAAATAAAAAAAGGAGTTCACACAGAGAGTGGACTACACACAGGAGGACTGGCAGTGTCATTTGAAATATAACATCCCCAGACCTAAGCTACTTTTCACATAGTACTATGTGTGTCATTACCCTTACTTTAAAAATAATAAATAAATCCAGTTAATTTATTTAAAGTTCACAATACCCCCTTACTTTAATAATAACTAAATCCCATTCAGTTATACTAAGCAAATAAACATCCTAGCACTAACTTTGTGTGTCATGTGAAATATAGTTCACGTAATATAAAACTCAACATGCAGTCATGTTAATTCATCTATATACAGTATGAATATCTGATTGATTTTTTTTTTCTAATTAATTCAGAAAAACATGAACATTTACAAATATCAGTGGTACTAATAATACTGACTTCAGATTTAACAGTTACTTTATTATATGCAAGCGATATTTTTATATCAAACTAAGTGAATAGTCAGACATGTTCTTTTAATTGTCTTGCAAGTTGTTAATATCTGACTCATGATATACTGATTTCATAACACTGACTTGACTAAAATGCCATCATGGAGACTAGTAATAGTTCTGAGAGCAGCAGTAGATAATATGCTTCCATGTTAAGAAATTTCAGGACTTCTTTTAATTATTTCTCTCCGAGTCAGGCAGTTGTTGAATGTATATCTATAGATTCTGTTACCTGTCATTGTATTCTATAGGATCGAGGAAAGTTTGTTTCAAAGTAGTGTGCCTTCCATCATTTCTTTATTCCTAGATTCTTTCTGTTTGATGTTCTTCAATGTTAAGTGTGTTTCCTTTGCCTTTCTCCTAACAATTGAATTGTGCATTATTTACTATCTGTTACTAACAGTGAGAAAAAAGTCAGTACATTTTTTTCAGATCTATGTGCAATAAAAGTTGAGTTAGAGATAACTGTGTTGACTCTTTTGGGGTATCATTGTGCTCCAGGATGGATAGATAGATAGATAGATAGATAGATAGATAGATAGATAGATAGATAACAATCACTGGTGTTGGAAGGTTCAGTTTTCATTATCAAATTTTTTCTGAACTTATTATTTGCTCTAATGGTATCTCGGACTTTAAGGTCATTTATCTAAATCTCAGAATTTTTAAATGTGTGAAACTCACGATTGAAAAACAGTAGTCCATTATCCATGATTTCCTCCTTTGACATTATGTGTTACATTTTTTAATTTCTTTATTTAATCTTAGTTGATTGGGTTAGTCCTACTAACCTCTTTTCAGGGGAGACCTGAGGTAGTATTCATACTGACTATGGGAAGTTTGACCAGGAAGCCAATGAAATTTGCCTACTCTTTTCAATAAGTGCTGTGGGATTTTCTACCTCCACCTGAGCTACCAACAACCCATGCAAATGAGACCTCAGTTAAATATTTCATTTGAAAGACTGCATACTCAGGAATGCAGCACCCCCTCTTATGCTGCACTGCAGTGTCAGTGCTGGAAAATGAATCCATGGACGTGGTGTGGGAATAGAGCCAACAGTCTTTTGATCTTTCATCATCAAATATTAGTGTGCTACCTGCTGAAACACTGGCATTGACAACATGGAAATAAGGATTATTATTATAGTTTCACTTGTATCTCTCAGTTTTACAACTCAAAAGAAATATAGAATAATAGTCAACATAAGACGAAACTGGAAGCTTCTGCTGAAACAAGTCTGCATAAAACATCATCCTTGGCAAAGCAGTATTTCATGAGTTAGAAGTTTCTTTTTCTGGTTCTGATTTCTGTTTACGGATTTCACAGTTTCTAATTATTTTTTCTATTTGTTCTGTCTTGTTAGACCAATACGAAATATCACTAGCTCTTTGTTCTGCATTTGCTGATACCTAAATGCAATTCATTCAGCTATACATGTACTCAACTAGTTGTGATGCATTTATTACTCTGTCTCCTTTAACAAAAAACTTTGGAATACTATTCAGACATAAAGAAGCATAGCTAGGGTGAGGAGAAGTGGGCACCCGCTCTGTGTTCAAAGTGTTATGGGATAAAATTGACATTAGTGCAACAATAGCACTTCTTTCCATACCAGCATTTCAGAAATGCTGGTATGGAAATTAAATTGCTGTTATGACTCTTGCTTCAGCAGTTTGTGATATAAGGTGTGCCATGCAGCTTCTTATGGAGTAGAAAATGGTGGAAAAGACCCTTTTCTTTTTTTCCTCCTCACCTAATTGTTGGCACTCCTTTGAAGAGGTGAATATGAGGCTTACAGATCAGAGATGAATGGTCTAAGGAACAGTAGTGCTAGATTGGAGGATGGGCTTTTTTTTTTTTGCTCCTCAACTTAGAGCTGAGAAATGCCATATTGTTGAGCTACACTGGGCACTAGATGAGCCAGCTATGGCTCTGCAAGATTTGTTTGAAAAAGATGCTCTTATTAAGAGATTACATGATATGGCATTATCTGGCCATCATAATAACCAAACTAAAAAACACAAACAAAAACTTGTAAAAAACATGAGCAGAAACTATGAAAGCCGGCAAAAATCCAGTAAATAAGATCCAATAAGGTAAATAAGATCCAATAGGGTCAAATACAGTCATGTAGAACCGTTTATTGTCTGTTGTTACTACCTCCATTATTGTCTCTATTGCTGGAGTTATTGTTGTTATTATTGTTAAGCCTCTCACTTCGCCTAAGTGGCTGGTTGTTCCTATTATCATCGGATGCAAGTGTATTACTTAATAACATCAATGACTTTGATATGAAACTTTATAAATGTAGGAAACTGCAGCTAGAAGTATTATATTTACAAGAGTGCATCCAGAAAAAGATTATCCCTAAAGACCTAAGGCAATGGCGCTATCCAGCAGGTTTGGTTAATAACTCAACATTCCATCGGGAACTCTTGGAATTGTTTGACCGTCAGGGATATGAATTTTTACAGGCTCTTATTAACTTTTACACTACAGACATTGGTACTCTCAAAACTGAATTAGAAATGTTGGAACATGCCATCAAATGTCACATAGATTTCTCTAGGTATAAATATGAATATTGCAGAATATACACAAGCATTGAAGCAGCATTAAATAAACTGCTTATTACTAAAAAGAAGAAAATTGCCAGGGACATCAGTGACTATTCCAACAAACGAGCTTATCCTAAGCCTCCTTCCAATGTATCAAGTGGTCAAACATTAGATTTTGGTACCGATACTAATTTAAATGAAGAAGTGTTTTTTTCCAACTCACCTCATGTAAGCTTCTCCGATGATAATAGGAACAACCAGCCACTTAGGCGAAGTGAGAGGCTTAAAAATAATAATAACAACAATAACTCCAGCAATAGAGGCAATAATGGAGGTAGTAACAACAGACAATAAACGGTTCTACATGACTGTATTTGACCCTATTGGATCTTATTTACCCTATTGGATCTTATTTACTGGATTTTTGCCGGCTTTCATAGTTTTTGGCCATCATAATACAGTGGCATACATTCACATAGTAGTTGTATTTCATAATCATCTTGAGTGCCATATTTGAGTTCTTGCTGCTTTTCAGCAGATTGGCAGTTGGAAAACAATTTACAATACTTCTTGGTTTCTCTCAAACAAATCTTCCTTACACTCATGTAGACATTCTCTTTGTAATACATCTGCTATATACACAAGCTATTATTATTATTATCATTATCATTGCTATTAGAGCGGTTATCATTAATGTCCCTTTCAGTATGTACCTGGCCAAACACTTGTCACAACTGAAATTACCACAATGCTGTCTCACTAAAAAATCAAGGGTCTAAGTCGTAAAAACTATGCAGACCATTTTAAAGCCATGTCCCTCTTCTAAGTATCATACAGGCTACTGAGAGGTGACCTCTGCCTTGTGTATAGAACTTCAACAGACCCTATTCTGTCAGACTTATTACAAATTCACAAGTTCAATGGTATCATAAACACCCACTCAAGGGATCTCAATCTGTTTTCCAAAATAAATTGAACATGTTGAAGGGATAGAGTTGTATAACAGAGAATGCCACTTCTGTGGAACTGTCACACATAAAGCAATGTACTTGTCTTACTCTATTCAAATGTAATTTGGATGAATAGATGGGCAACCACAAATTCACCCTTAGTTTGGCATCCCTGTCCATCGTGGATAGGGGAAACATGCGAATGTACCAGCATCCCCCTGTTGAGCCTGTTTCTGGGTTATTCATAGGCAAAATATAAAGGCTAAAAACTACCACAGGAATGTAAGGCTGGGGGGTTCTTAAGATCTTCGCAGATCACAGTACAGTCTTGTAAGTACATATGAACCTATAAGCTTAACAGTTAAAGTTGTATCTTTGTAACGCTCACTCCAATTTTTAATGTGTTTTATGCAGTGATTTTCTTTAAATGTGTTCAAGTGGCTTATGATATGACTATACGATGCTTTTTGTACCATGCCAAAATACCTACAGTCAAAGTCTAATGATAGCTTGTTTTTTTTATCAGTATAAACATACCACTGTTGGAAATATGTCAAAGACCATATTCATCTGGCCTTCTTTACTGCAGTAAATATACCTCAAGGCTGGTCAAAAAGTACAATGCACTTGAGCTTCTCCATGTTAAAATCACAATAGGCAAAATCCAATACCACTTCCTTGCAAGCTATTGGACCCGCTCTATGACATATGTAAACCATACCATGTATTTTATCTTACTGGAAACACCATCCAGTACAATACCATATTCATGGGCGACTTTAATTACCCCACTATTAACTGGGAATAATATACAACACCAAATGTACAGGCACAGAAATTTCTGGATTTTTTAAACACAAACTCCCTGGACCAGATTGTTAATACAACAACCAGGGGTGCAACCATATTAGATCTGGTCCTCACTAATATGGGAGAGTGCTGCACACCCCCTAGTGCAATGTCTTCTCTGGTAAGGTCAGACCACAAAATGGTCTCCCTTGAAATAAAAATAAAACCTGGAACCCCAACTAACTCTGGAATATTCAGGAACTACTCTAAGGCTAACTTCCTACTATTACGTGATAAAATGGCAACATTTCAACCCCCTTAAACAATGAGAACACTGCTGCCTATGCAGAACTGTTCACAGGAAACCCTATACAAGCATGTTAATAGCTGCATAGAGGCAACTGTACCTACTAGGAAGAAGTACAAAAGCAACTAAAAAAACAAGCAACCATGGCAGAATCATAACATCAACAGGCTGTACAACAGGATAAAAAATATCATGGCAAAAATTAGGAGGCTCACTATCCAGCAGGGAAAAAAAGCACTCTCATCAAACTAAACAAATGACTAAGAGGTCAAATAAAGTCTACCAAAGCCAAATTTGAGGTAAACTTAGCCTCCCAGGCCAAGGACAACCACAGGGCATTGTTTAGCTATGTCCACAACCTCAAAGGCAATACACAATTTTGTGCAGAGCTCATTGTAAATGGAACCACCTAAACTGACCCAGAAGAGATAGCAAACCTAGTAGCCAACAAATTCGGCTCCAACTTAACCCTCCCCAACATTCCCTCAGGAGATAACATCAAATATAACTCCCCCTGCTATCACTAGGGAACAGGTCCTTAATACTCTCACTAAGGACAAGAATGCTGCATCAGTGGGACAGGCAGTATCCCAGAATGCCTTCTAAATAGCATGAAACATGACCTGTCAGGCCCTCTGGCCTCCAAACATGCTTCATGCCAGATGAATGGAGCACAGCAACAGTAAATCCTCTACACAAAGATGGGCCATCTACAGACCCTGGAAACTAAAATCTCAGAAGTCTCATTAGTCTCATATGTAAAGCCATGGAAAGAATTATCATGGAAATGATCAATAATATCAAAGGAAACCTCCAGACACTGAACGCAACCCAGTTTGGTTTTATCAAGGGCAGGTTATGCCTACTCAACCTGGTGGACTTTTTTGAGAAGGGCAACAAAGCAATGAATGAGGGCAAAATGGTTCACACTACCTATCTTAACCTGGCCAAGGCATTTGGCACAATAACTCACTTGGGCATTGTTGACAAACTTAAGAGGTTAGGTACAAATCCTTATGTCACCCGGTGGATAGCCAGCTGACTCACAGGATGCAGTAAGTTAGAATTGGAGAGTCCACCTCTACAAAGAGGAGGAACCCCTCAGGGATTGGTCCTGGGACCGCTCCTTTTTGGCATTTACTTCCCTGAAGTCAAGGCCAATACCAGTGCCCTCTGGCTGACTAAATTTGTAGATGATTGCAAATTTGGAGCCCACTAGCACAAATGTTATCCAGAAGGGCAGTTACAGACAAACAACTGGTGTCTGATCCATGGACTAAAACTAAATGCCAAGAAATGCATAATAGTGTCCTTTGGAAGTCATCCACCCCTGGTAGGTACCATATTGAAAATACACCCATAAGAGTTGACCCAGTAGTCAGAGACCTGGGGACACACATAGACAATAATCTAGCATTTGGCCATCATATGTTTACAGTAGTGAGGAAATCATTATATGTTGTGCAACTTATAAACAAAGGTATGGCATCTAGGTCCAAGGAAGTCATTGTTCCACTGTATTTGGCATTCATCAGACCTATCATTGAGTACAATGCCCCCTTTGGTATGTACCTAACCAGGCATATTCAACAACTGGAACATCCACAGAGATTCCTCACAAAAAGAATACAGGGAATAAGTAACATGTCCTGTGCAGACCACCTCAAGACCCTATCCCTGTATTCTGTCCCCTACAGGCTGCTGAGGGTAGCTCTATGCCTTGCATACAAGGCATTGTCAGACCCCACTCTGATGGACCTCCTGTATACCTGTAAAAAACAGCACTAGTATTACCCATTCTAATGACTTAAACTTTGCCTGTGATACAAATAAAACACACTGGAGAAACAGGCATGCATCTCAGAGACTACGTCTTCTCAGGAACAGGCTGCCCATCTATTAGAAGCAGAGTTCCTCCCTAACCCAATTCAAGTGTAACTTGGACAATTGGATGGGACACAGGAAATTAAGTTTGGTATGGGTAGCAACTTGAACTGTACTCCTATTAAAATTTCTGTAGTTTCTATTAGCACTAACAATGTTAATGTATTAATACCATTAATTTCATGGCATTTCTATAGTACCAGGCTTGTTGGCTGTTGGTGAAGCACCCACCAAGAGGAGAAAACGCTGAGAGAAGAAAGGAGCCACTTTTGAGATTTTAAGTATTTTTCCTCTGTTTATTTGATAAGTTTTTCTGCATAGCTGCCTAGTTTGAGCATTTTCTGGCTTGTTAAACTTGATTTCTGCATTAGTAGCTGTATTTAGAGCACAACCAAAAGCTGTATACTGAATTTCCTGTTTGCACTTAATTTTAAAATCGTTTTTTTCTCAAAACTTGCATATTTTCTGTCTTTGACATAGCACTCTTGTGTGGGGTCATTTACTGCACTGTTATAACTTGATATTACTTGTGAACCTCTGCTATCTCTGAAAAAACAAAAAAAAAAAATCTTGCTTTTTTCCCACTTTTATGAGATTTAAAAAAGTTCAAGTTACAGGCTTGCTGTTCTTGAACTGTTTTGTAAGTTTCTGTGAGGCCATTTTTGCTTGGGCTAAAGGAAAGTCTCTCTGTTGATCAGTGGCAGTGATAAACATTGAGCTGCTTCCCTGCCCCCGTGGGAGTGGTTACTGACTTGAAACTGTAGTTTTATTGGCTGTTTTGGGTCAATTCCTGGCTCTTTCCAGCCCCTGCTATCAAGCACGCTTTAGAGTGCTTTAGCCTTGTTAGCGGAGTTGCCACTAGAGCAGCATCGGGCAGCGCCGGTTTAACAAGGTTAAACTTTTTCTGGCTCCATAAAGTCTGTTATTCATTTTTCCCTTAGAACTGCTCTACTAGTAATCTAAACAGTATATCCCTTAACTAAAAAGCGCAGCACTTGTTCCTAAAAGCTTTTACTTGTCTTAAAAGCATCTTCTTTTCAGGTTTAGCTCTTCTGTATTATACCAAGTCCCTCACTAGCAAACCCCCCCCCCAGGAGTACCCACTTCCTTACTACGTCCTCTCTTATTCAGTTACACCCCTAACTTCTAAATTTCTCTAGCATGTCGAAGGGCCAGATGCTGGCGTCCTCTCCTGTCCAGTTGGTGAATTTGAGAATATTGAGGCAATGTTACAATTGCCTCATGTTCACTGACAACCCTCTCCTCCTCCCACATAACACAAATACTTGCGAGAGATGCAGCTATTTAGCCAAACTGGAGGCTGAGCTCTCTCAACTCAGGACTGGCAGGACCAGACAGGAGGAGAAGGCAACTACACACACCACAAAACCAGTCTCACATAAAGCTATCACAACAATGAATCAAACACATAAACACACAAAGTCATACTCGGAGGCTCTGAGCAAAAATTTACCTAAACAGCAGAGGCCTCCAAAGCAGACATCCAAGCAACTGCCACCTCATGACACACCACAGGCAACACATAAACCACAAAATCAGTGTACAAAGCAGTCACAGCCCTTAAGGCCAAATACAACACCAAACATACTTGTCATAGGTGTCTCCATAGTCAGAAACACTGACGTCCCACTCACCAGGCTGAACAAGGAGAGAGTCACAGTAAGCTGCCTATCGGGTGCTAGAATCCGCCACATAACACAAGCACTCGGGTCACTCCACAGCAAGTACAAATATGACACAGCCACTGTCCATGCTGGTGTGAACGACCTGAGACGTACCTCCCTGGACTACATGAAAAGAGACATAGAGGAGCTCTCTGATTATGTAGCCCAGGCAGGTATGACCCTGACCCTGAGCAGTATCCTTCCTTCACCAAGAATGATGCCACAACATAGAGATAAGATGATCAGCTTTAACAATTGGCTTAATTTCTGGTGTCATTCAAAGGGGATCCAGTGTCTGTCTGCCTGGGATGACATGCTTGACAAGCCACGCTGCTTAAGGGATGGCTTGCACCTGTCACCCCTGGGATTCCGGATATTGGCTAAGGCTCTTGCCACCCCATAGTGCCTTTTTAGGCAAGGCTCAAATTCTAAACCTACCACCCTAGAAAACAAAATGGGAAGAAACTAAGGGTAATGCTGCTCAATGCCAGAAGTCTAAATCTCAAAATGCACGCTCTCGAGGCCCTTCTCAGTATGGAGAACATCGATGTCTGTGCTGTGACTGAAACCTGGTTCAAGGCTCCTGAGAGCACCCCGGCACTATCAGGTTTTACCTCATATCATGCGTTCCGGCCCCAAAACCCGGACCACACCACAAAAGGAGGGGGTGTATCCATATTCATCAAGGATACCCACACCTCCAGGTTGGTGGCAACGCATGAAGCATCGGAAACCATCCAGGTGCAACTAACCATAGGCAAAACTGCTCTACAATTTGTAGCATGCTACAGGCCACCCTCTCAAACTCAGGAACCCCACACAGCCTTCCTGAAGACACTGGAGCTTATAAATGTATCTCCAAACACCATTTTATTGGGTGACTTCAACTACCCGAATATAGACTGGGAACATTACTCAAGCCCCAACTTTCTAGCCCAAAGGTTCCTGGAGTTCATAAATTCATATGCCATGGAACAACTAGTCACCGTTCCCACAAGAGGAGAAAATATACTAGATCTCATCATCACAAACATGGGGACAAAATGCTCCACACCGGAAGTATATCCCTCATTGGTGAGATCAGATCACAAACTTATCTCACTGGAAATCCACATCCTGCCCCCACCCCAAACAAAAAAGACCACAGTGAAGAACTTCTCTAAAGCAAACTTCACACTACTCAAGACTGGTGTGGTATCCTTCAAGGCCCCTGAGCCAGTGGAAACCACAACCCAAGCTGCGGAAGCCCTTACAAATGCCTTCTATGAACACCTCCAGGACTGCATGGATCAGGCAATCCCTAATAAAACCAAGACTCTTTCCACCAAGGGCAAACGTCCAGTCTGGTGGACCCCAGCCATAAACAAACTTTACAATAAGAGGAGAAAGCTGTTACATGATAGAGCAAAATCCATAAAAGAGAAGACACCCTTGATCATTATTAGTAAAAAAATACGAGCACTCATAAAATCATCCAAGGCCAAATTTGAGAGAAAAATTGCAATAGATTCAAAAGACAATCATAAGGCCTTCTTCAGCTATGTTAGAAACCTGGGTGGAAACTCCCAGATATGTGCAGAATTAGTCCAAAATGATACAAAAATCACTGAACCCACAGACATTGCCAACATACTGGCAGACAGGTTCAGTGCAAACTTCACCCCCCTCTCCCCCCCAAAAGGAGAGATAACTATCCCAGCAGAGTGTAGCCTCCCAGACATCCCTAATGCGCAGGTGAAAGCTGCTCTCTCTAAAGCTAAAAACACAGCATCAATGGGACCGGATGGTGTCCCCGGCTGTGTGCTACACGAACTCAATGAGGAACTAAACCCGCATATAAGGCAGCTGTTTAATCTTAGCCTTACCACAGGATACGTGCCCAAGGAGTGGCGTACGGCAACTGTGGTCCCACTCCACAAAGGCAGTACCTCTACGGACCCTGGAAATTACTGCCCCATAAGCTTAACAAGCCTGGTCTGCAAAGCTATGGAGAGGATCATAATGGAACTCATAAACAAAGACATAGGGGACTTGCAGACATTGGACCCAACCCAGTTTGGCTTTGTCAAGGGCAGATCATGCCTTTTGAACTTGGTCGACTTCTTCGAAACAGTCACCAAGGCCATTGATGAGGGAAAGGCAGTCCATACAGCCTACCTTGACCTTGCAAAAGCTTTCGACACAATACCCCACTCGGGTATTATAGAGAAACTTACCAGCTTAAATGTAAACCCATATGTCACAAGATGGGTTGCAAACTGGCTAAAGGACAGAACCCACAGGGTTAGAGTTGCTGGCGCCATGTCGGACTCCAAGCCGGTCACAAGTGGGGTCCCACAGGGCTCAGTCCTTGGCCCCTGTTGTTCGGCATCTACTTCTCAGAAGCACAGGCAAACATAGGAGGACTATGGCTGACAAAGTTTGCAGATGACTGCAAACTGGGCGCCATAATGGAAAGTACATCGGACACAGATATCCTTCAGAGGGGTCTCATGGAAACTGATAACTGGTGCCAGAGCCATGGCCTGAAGTTAAATGCCAAAAAATGTATAGTCATACCCTTCGGGAAAAACAAGGTAACCCCAAGCTACCATATAGGTGGCAATCCATTAAGCACAGAAGAGGTTATCAGGGACCTGGGGACCCAGGTTGACAGTGGCCTTTCTTTTGACACTCACATTGCTAAAGTGGTTAGAAAGACCTTCTACATTGCCCACCTGATCATGAAGGGATTCACATCCAGATCAAGTGAGGTCATTGTTCCCCTGTACTCTTCACTTATCAGACCAATGATCGAGTACAATGCCCCATTCGGGATGTATCTCACCCGACACCTGCAGCAATTGGAGAGACCCCAAAAGTTCCTCACCAAAAGGATAAAGGGACTCCAAAATCTGTCATATGCTGCCAGACTGAAGAAACTCCACCTCTATTCAGTCGCATACCGCCTGCTCAGAGGTGACCTGTGCCTGACATACAAGGCCATGTCCAACCCGGAATTAATGGACATGCTCCACCTCAAAAAATCCAAATCTACCAGATCCACTAGAGCAAGCGACTTAAACCTTAGCACGGATATAAATAGGACATGCTGGAGGGATAGATTTGTCACCCAGAGACTCCCTATGCTGTGGAATAAAATCCCAGTTCATGTGAGGCAGAGCACCTCGCTGGCTCTGTTCAAGAGAAATCTTGACCGGTGGATGGGAGATCGTAGGTTTACCCCGGGAATCATCTCTGTGTCACTGCTGGACAGAGGCACAACAAACTAATGGGCACAGTATTTTTTAACATAAGGGGTGGCGTAAGCCACAAAACTTTGGGCTAGGCTTATAAATGCCTTAGGGCAGATAGCCTATTATAAACCTATGAACCTATGAACCAATTAATATTTCTGCTTTACATCTTTGTTTTGCTGCAATACTTTATTTTGCTTTTTAAATTTTTGTGAATAACCACAAATTCCACAAAGTCTACAAATGTAATCAAATGCTTTGCAACATGCCTTCTCATGCCTGAAGCCACATTGCTTGCATTGGGTGTGGTTTCTAACTGTTGGTTACAAAGTGCCCACTTGCCTATCATGTAAATAACATAAATTTCAGCTTTATTTTCATTGTTTTTTTGTTTTTTTTGGCACACTATGATCTTTTTCTTATTCATACCATTTAGTTTATGTACATCTAGCTCTTCAGGTATGCTTTTAAGCTAAATGTTAAACAGTTTACTCTGCACACGTATATGGCTTTTTCAAGTATTAGATCTGCTTTCCTTAACAAGCTGCCTCTGACATGATCATTACTGAGTCCATACACATTTCTTTCTCTGATCAGAGAATTACTTACATTACCAAACTCACATTATTACGTCCTGTGTTTAAGATTATTCACATATTAATATACTTATTCTCAGACCCCTATAGCTTCTAGTAAACAATAAATGCCTGATATATAATACATTAGTTTTTGCCTCACAATATGCGTCAAATGTACTTTTAAGCAAATACATTTTCTTCTCTTCTTCCTTGAAAGTTTAAAAGTGTTAAATGCCTTGATTGTGTCTTGCCCTGTGATGTAAAAGAACACTGCAAACTGAATGTGTTCAAGTTTGTTAGCATACATTCCCTCTGCTTCCCCTCCAGAGGATTTTTCTTTTGGGGAAACTTTGCATAGTCTAAGGGAGCACTTCTACTGGGAAAAATGAAGTTATGTACTCACCATAACGTTCCATCTGAGTAGGTAACTTCATTTGTCAGCAACCTGTGGGTATCGGATCCAAATTGGATCCAAGCCGGCAGCTTTATTCAGCTAAGATCCGAGCTCCAAGCTCCTCCCCCTTACCCATAACCCCCTGCCATCCCTCTCTGTCCTCAGATCGAGTTTGCTTTAGCATTATAGAATACTACAACCAAAGGATCAACTAAACATCCTAACCTGATGTCATCTGGCACAGGAAGCACAAAGATCCTAAAAAGGATGAACTACAGGTTAGGGGGACGGGGGGGGGGGGGGTTGGTTGCCAACAAATGAAGTTACCTACTGAGATGGAACGTTATGGTGAGTACATAACTTTTTTATCTGAAGTAGTTAACTTCATTTGTTCATCAACCTGTGGGAGAGAGTCCCCAGCTACCAAAAAACTTAGGAGGTCCTCATGGAAGAATATTCCAGAGCACTGCAGAGCCAAAGGACGCCCTCCCTCTGGAAATTATATCCAGCTTGTAATGGGTAATAAAAGTATGGGATGAAGCCCAAGTGGCCGCTGAACAAATGTCATCCAAGGACACTCTGGACCAAAAGGCAGCAGAAGTGGAAACCGATCGAGTAGAATGGGCATGAACTCCGACAGGTTCTGGTCGGCCAGAACTCTTATATGCAAGAAGTATACATTGCGAAATCCATCTGGACAATGTAGCTTTTGACACAGGTTTACCCAAAAAGGGTTTAGCAAAGGCTACAAGGAGTTGCTCAGATTTCCTATGTTCAGCAGTCCTATGTAAATAGAACCTCAATTGCCTGTGCACGTCCAAAAAATGTAATTTGTATTCACCTTTGTTGTGATAATTTGGGAAAAAAAATGGTAAATTGATAGATTGATTAATATTGGACTCAAAGGTGACTTTAGGCAAGAAGGAGGGATTGGTCCTGAGGGAAACTCTGTCTTTATGAAAGACCAGATATGGAGGTTTGGCGCAAAGGGCTTCAAGCTCCGAAACCCTTCTAGCCGAAGTGATAGCAATGAGAAAGGCCGTTTTCCAAGATAAATATTTTAGATCCACCGAAGCTGCAGATTCAAACGGAGGGCAAGTAAGAGCCTGGAGAACAAGAGTTAAATCCCACGGAGGGACTGCATCCTTAACAGGAGGCCTTAACAGGAAGGTACCTTTTACGAAAGCCTTGCAGATCTTGGAAGAAGCTAAAGAACCGAGATCACTTCCCACATGAAAGTGTGAAATTGCTACTAATTGGACTTTGACGGTGGAGGAGCTGGCACCTTGCTCAAATAAGTATGACAAAAAATCAAATACAGCTGGTATCGGGGCTGTAAAGGGATCCAGATTTCTATGTTCCGCCCAGATCGAAAAACATTTCCATTTGCTCTTATAGACCTTTCTAGTAGAAGGTTCATGAGCGGCTACTAAAATAGCTTTAACGGAAGAGGAGATACTGGGAGTCCTAGCTATGACTGGAACTGGATCAATCAAGCTGTGAGCTTGAGATTGTCCAGGTTTGGGGTTGTCAACCCCAGGGGGTGAGATATCAGATCCAGAGTGGGATCCAAAATCCATGGAGGACTGACTAGATGAGACCATAGGCAAGGGAACCACGTTTGACGAGGCCAGAATGGGGCTATGAGGATCACTCTGCTCCCCAACCGACGAGCTTTCTGCAAGAATTTTATCATGAGAGGAAGAGGTGGATAAGCATAAAGTAGACCAGATGGCCAAACATGGACTAGAGTGTCTCTGGGGGATTCCCCTGGTGGGGGAAGTAGAGTGAAGTACTTGCTGCACTTTGCATTCGAAGGTGACGCGAATAGATCGCAGCAAGGTTGACCCCACTTGAGGAAGATTTGCTTCGCTACTCTTGGGTTCAGAGACCACTCGTAAGGTGAGAGGATGGTTCGACTCAGCCTGTCTGCCAAAATGTTTGACCGACCCGAAATGTGCATTGCTATGAGAAAGCGGTTAGTGGCGATCGCCCATTCCCAAACTCTCATGGCCTCTCGACATAGCGGATAGGATCTGGTTCCCCCCTGTTTGTTGATATACCAGACTACTGACATGTTGTCTGACTGAATCGCAATTGTCCCTAAGGGAAGAAGGGCCTGGAGTGCTTGCAATGCTAAAAGCACCGCTCTCATCTCTAGGACATTGATGTGCAACAAGGTCTCCGAGTGGGTCCACGTGCCTTGGACTGTTCTGCCCATGCATGCAGTGCCTCCCCCATCCAAGACGAGAAGCGTCCATGGTCACTGTGGCATGGGGTGGGGCCATAGAGAAGGGGCACCCTTCCCGGA
Source organism: Protopterus annectens (assembly GCF_019279795.1). Taxonomy (NCBI): domain Eukaryota; kingdom Metazoa; phylum Chordata; order Ceratodontiformes; family Protopteridae; genus Protopterus; species Protopterus annectens. The sequence goes on along the minus strand of NC_056727.1, from coordinate 688,150,466 downwards.
GATCTGAGGACTGGATCCACCAGAGTAGGGAATTCTTGCAAACCTTGCTGAGGGAGATAGATGCACTTAGCAGATGTTGCAGGATGGACCATTGAACCTGCAAGGTCCATTGTAGGACCCTCATGTTTAGATGAGCTAGAGATGACAGATTGATGACTGCAACCATGGAACCTAGCGCCCTCAGGACCAATTCCGCTGGAGGAGCCGGGGATTGTAGGAGGGCCAGCATGTGGAGTGTCAAAGTTCGAAGCCTGTCCGGATTTAGGAAGGCCCTCAACAGGTTTGTTTCTAGCCTGGCCCCTATGAAATCCAAGGTATGAGTTGGTTGAAGGGAGGATTTCTTGAGACTGATTGAGATTCCCAGATGACAGGCCAAGTGAGGGAAGTAATTCCTGGCTGAACAGAGTAGATACCTGGTAGGGGCGGTCAGGAGCCAGTCGTCTAGGTATGGAAAGACCTGTATTCCCTGAAGCCTCAGGTGGGCCATTACAACTGCCATCACTTTGGTGAACACCCTGGGGGCTGTGGTGAGACCAAAGGGAAGGACCCTGAACTGATAGTGGCTAGCTCCCAGCCAGAAGCGGAGAAACCTTCTGGATTGTCTGTCCATCAAAATGTGGTAGTACGCATCCTTGAGGTCTATAGAGCACATCCAGTCGTTCTCTTGCAGAAGTGGGAGAATGGACTAAATGGTGACCATCCGGAGCTTTTCTTTGGCAACTGACAGGTTTAGAGTGGTCATGTCGAGTATTGGTCTTAAGTCCCCTGTCTTTTTTGGCACCAGAAAGAACCTGGAGTAGAAGCCTGATCCGGATTGATCTTGGGGGATGGGCTGGATTGCTCTTTTTTCTAGTAGCTGCTTTATTTCTGTGGCTGCTGCCTCCCTTTGATTGGGTGGGACATCGGGGAGGCTCCGGGATCTGAGAGGGAGATTCAGAAAGGGAATAGTGTAACCTCTGAATATGATTCGAAGCACCCAGCGATCCGTTGTAATGGACTCCCAAACTGCTAGGTGCCTCGAGAAATGCCCCCCAACTGCCTCCAGAGTGGAGCAGTCGGGTAACCTCTCAGGGCTGCTGTGCGGGCCAATCCGAAAAAGGTTCTCTCGACCCGAAATTCTTCGGTCCCCCTCTGCCTCTGGGCAAGCGTCCACCCTGTCCTCCTCTGACTCTGAAGGACGAGGGGTCCAGAGCGAAATGGGACTGTTGGGATTTCCAGAACCACATCTTCTTTTGTCCCCTTTGGTTCCTGGAGAAGGACCTCTGGGGATTCGAGAAGCGGATCCTGACAGCAGACGTCTTCCCATCTTTCTCGTTCTGGACTAGCGTGTTGCGGATGGTCTTGCCAAACAGCGAAGAGCCGTCAAAAGGGGCATTTGCGAAGGATGCCTTGAAGGGTTCCGCAAAGTCGCAGAGACGGACCCAAGCATGCTGCTGTAAGACAATGCCCGCTCTGCTAGCTCTAGCGGCCTCTTCCATGGCATGGGAAAGAAGCCGCATAGAAGTGTTCAAAATGGACTTAACAAATGTAAAATAAATAAATAAATAAATAAGAATGTTTTCTTATCCTTGGCCGACATGGACTCTGGGGGCGACCCGGCGTATTCTTTGATGAGATCCCGCTGGAGTCGTATCACATGCGCCATATAGTTCAGTGACCTTATTGAGAAGGTGGCTGAAGCAAACATCCGCTTTCCTATGCGGTCCATCGTCTGAGACTCCTTGTCGGGAGGGTGGACCGAGGAACTCTCCTGGGCTAGTTCCTTCTTGGTGGCAGCCGCCACCAACATGGCATATACTGGAGCACCCTTGCTCCAGTCCGTCCTATCTGTGGGTGAACTGAGAATTTTGTCTGGTCTCTTTGGTATGGGCTCCACAGTGTCCGGTTCCTTCCATGCCCTGGTAGTGATCAGATCTACCAGGGGATCGGCGGGAGGGGACACCCAAGAGGTAGATGGGCCTGCGTCAAATGCCTCCAGAAACAAAGACTCATTGGAGGAAGGTATTTGGGCTGACCACCCCCCCCTGTAATACGAAGCATTTCCATAATGTCTCCGAAGAAGACGTCCTCGGGGGTGACCTTGAGGAACCTTCCCCTTCCTCTAAGTCTGTGTCCTCTGTCAGGGACTCGGGTGAGTCCAAGTGCCTCCTCTTGCACTTACGTTTGTGAGAAACCTCCTCGGGGGGGCTGTCCGAGGATGCCTCACCAACCACATCCTGTTCCTCGAAGGGAACTATCTGGGATGTAGGCGCAGGCTGTCCCTGGGGCCGGGTGATGGAAGGTAGGCCCATCTGAGAGGGAGTGGTGGGTGGAACCGCAGCAGGAGCCTGGGGTCTTGAGTCACTCAACAAGACCCTCTCCACAACATCAAACGCCGAAGGAGAACTGCTCTCTCTAGGATCCGAGAGCAGTCCCTTCGGATCCGAGGCATGGACCGGAGATGGCGCCGATGCAATCGGGTCCGAAGGGCCAGTATGCTCCGACCGAGACGGAGCCGAAGACACACTGACACCTCTAGATCCGAAGCTCAGCTCACGGCTCCAAGAGCTCGGATCCGAAAATGGACCCGACAAACTCGAAGGTGCGGACTGAGCCGAAGTAGGGTGTACTATCAGCGCCGAGCCTCCCCCGGCTCCGATGCTGCCTGGATCTGACGGCTCCAAACCCCAGTAGTGGGTTGGAGAAGGAGAAATCGGGGAAAAAATGGGGTTGAGCTCCCCCCAGAGGGGGGGAGGCAGGAGCACTCCCATCTGCAGTTGGGCCTGGAGAAACCTACACATCATCCGGTCCATATCTGCATCGGACAAACTTCGGGTCAATCTAGACGAGGCCACCGAGGCTGGCCTGGAGTGCCGGCTCGAAGACCTCAAAGGCGACCGGGTCTCCTCCTCCGGCTCCAGGGAAAAGCGAGGTGAATGGAGCCGGGAAGGAGAAGGCCCGGACGTCCTAGGAGAGGCTAACTGTTTAGCTGGTGGAGCCGAAGAGGAAGCTTCAGCCTGCCGCTTGTGGTGCTTCTCCTTCCTTTTCTCCCTCCTAGATTCCCTCTCCTCCTGAGCCACGGTGGGAGGGTGAGTCCCGGCCAGGGGAGCAGGGCTGGAAGGTGGGACCACTGCGGTCGCAGCTGGTGCTGCTGAGGGAGAAGAGGACGAAGCCGAGTCCAGGGGCAGAAGTCCTGCCAGAATCAGCTTCGACCTCCTGTCCCTCAAAGCCCTGGGGTTGAAGGCTGCACATATTGTGCAGCCAGAAGAGAGATGGTCAACCCCAAGGCAGATAACACACCGAGTGTGGCCATCCGCTGGGGATAGCTTATGGCCACACTCGGTGCATTTGGAAAAGAAAGCTTTAGGGGCCTCAGCCATGGTAATAAGATAGGCCCAACCCGCACACACCTTCACACACATGGGGGAGGGGGAAGACTAAACTAACTAACAAAAGGAAAATTTACCAACAAGATTAGCAATTTAACAGAAAAGAGGAAACAACACTCACTTGTCTATTGATTAAACTAAAAAAACTAGGTTAAAAAAAGGGAATTTTTTGTAAAACTCATGAAACCCACTTGGAAACTCATTCTAGATTCTTGAATAAGCCGTGGCAAACGAGATCTGAGGACAGAGAGGGATGGCAGGGGGTTATGGGTAAGGGGGAGGAGCTTGGAGCTTGGATCTTAGCTGAATAAAGCTGCCGGCTCGGATCCGATTCGGATCCGATACCCACAGGTTGATGAACAAATGAAGTTAACTACTTCAGATACCAGGATATTTCTGTTTCAAAAATGTTAGCATACATACATACATACAAATATTTCAGGCACAGACAATAATGCCCTTCTAGCCTGCTAATATACCAGTCAACCCCATACCTCTCAACTGTCCAGATTTTCACAGAATGTTCAGAGTTTTGCTTCATATTTTTATAGGTTCATATGTGTTTACTAGGCTAATGACCACAAGGGCCTTTTAAACCTAGCCATTCATCCCAAATCTCTGACATGTTCTGATACCCTTGATAAGTGTAAGCATGGGCCTGGGAGATGAGCCATTTACAAGATGTCCTTCATGTTTCACTGTTGCAGTCATTACATTTGGGTTATCTGCTTGCAGGTAGTCCTCAGTCGGCCTGATTAACAAAGTTTTGGGTCCGGCGTCGGTTGCTGTCCCTTCTTCCATGACGCCAGGTCATCAGGGGTATAAAAAGTACAGTTGTGTACCTACCATAAATATAGATGTTCGAGTGTATTCACTGTTGCAGTCATTACTCTTGGGTTATCCTGCTGGCAGGCTACCCTCAGTTGGCCAGAATTCCAAAGTCTAGGTCCCGCGTCGTTTGCTGTCGCCTCTTCCCTGACATCAGTGCGCCAGGGATATAAAAGATGCAGCTGACGCCATTTTCTTCAGTTTTTCTTGCCCCAGATGTCAGGTGCCCCCAAATTGGTAGGCTGAAAAAATATGCCAATAAAAATGCATGCACAAAAATCACATTTCCTTTATCTACAAGCAAATACACCAAATAGGTTGTATAGGATAGAGAAGTGCAGAAAAGTCCCAGCAAAGAGAAGGGGGATGGTGGGTGGGTAACCTGGACTGCAACAGTGAATACACTCGAACATCTACATTTATGGTAGGTACACAACTGTACTATGTTCATCGTATTTCACTGTTGCAGTTATTACTCTTGGGTTGAATCCCAAAGCTGAGGATGGGTGGCTGGGCTAAATAGGATTAGGAGAGGCTATGAGGCCCTGCAGAACTGCAGTGGCAAAGCCTGCTCTGGACTTAGAGTAAAGAAGTAAGTGGTAGTGCTTTGTGAAAGTGTGCACTGAACTCCAAGTTGCAGCCTCTAAGATATCTTTGGCTGGTATTCCTCTGAGGAAGGCTGCTAAAGTGGCTGCTGCTCTGGTGGAATGAGGCCTAATGCCCTTAGGCACTGATTTGCCATGTTGAAATTAGCAGAAACGGATGCAATGGCCTATCCATTTAGAAATAGTCTGTTTTGAGATAGCCTTTCCTTGTGATCCTGCAGCATGTGACACTAAAAGTTGCTCAGTCTTTCTGAAAGCTTTAGTTTTGTCCAAGAAGAAATGTAACTGCCTGTGTATGTCAAAAGAATGCAGGATTTTCTCACCCTTGTTCTGTGGATTTGGATAAAAGGTAGGCAAATGAATGGTTTGGTTGAGGGCCACACTGGATACCACCTTAGGCATGAATGTAGGGTTTGTCCTCAGAGAAACTCTGTCTGGATGAAAAATGATAAAAGGTTCCACAGCCATGAGTGCTTGTAACTTCGAGACTTGCCTTGCAGAAGTTATTGCTAGGAGTGGAGCTGTTTTCCAGGATAAGAATTTCATATCTGCTGTTGAAGCTGTCTCGAAAGGAGGCAGTGTGAGTTTTTCCAAAACATAATTAAGGTCCCAGGCCAGAATTGGTGGTCTCCTTGGAGGCCTAATGTTTTTGGCCCCTCTGAGGTACTGCCTTATTAAAGGATGAGAAAAGATAGGTGGCTCCGTATTGTAATGGGCTGAAATGGCAGAGGCATGAATCTTAATTAAGGAGAAAGAAAGGCCTTTGTTCAGCATCTCAATTAGGTATTGTAAAATCTGAGGGATATTTGGTACACACGTCTCAATGCCTTGTTCCTGGTTCCAAGCACAGAATCTCTTCCATTTTTCTGCGTAAGATTTTCTGGTACTGGGCCTCCTGGCCTCCAAGATAGCATCCATAAAAGCTTTTGAAAGAGGAGTGTTCTGAATGACTACATTATCCGCCATGCTGCCAGATTTAAGGTCCTGAGTTGGCTGTGCAGGATTTGATTGTTTTGTTGGGTCAGCAAATGAGAAGTTTGAGGCAATATCCATGCTGGACCTTGAGACAAGCTCTTTAGGACTGGGTACCAGTGCTGGCATGGCCAGTCTGGTGCAATCAGTATCATTTTTGGCTTCTCTTGTCTGACCTTTAGGAGTACCTTGGGAAGGAGAGGCAGTGGGGGAAAGGCATATACTGTTAGATTTTTCCAGCTGAAGGATAGGGTGTCCACTTTCCAGGCTTGCTTGTGATAAATCCTTGTGCAAAATCTCTGCAACTTGCAGTTGTAAAGGGAGGCAAATAGATCAATGTCTGGGCATCCCCATTTCCTTATTATCATGCTGAAGACTTGTGGATCCAGTTTCCATTCGTGGGGATCCATGAGGTTTCTGCTTAGTTCGTCTGCCAGAGTATTTGTTTTTTCCTGGCAGGAATTGTGCTTGCAGGTGAATTTGAAAAGCCAATGCTGTGTCCCATAAGGACATTGCTTGTCTGCAGAGGGGGTAGGAATGTGTACCTCCCTGTTGGTTTATGTACCACATGACCGTAGTATTGTCTGTCTTTATCAGTAGTTGTCCTGGATAAAGCAGGTCCTTGAAAGCTGTCAGGGCATTTTGAATAGCTAGCATCTCTTTTTGATTGATGTGAAGATGCATCTGGTTTGCAGGCCATGTGCCCTGAATACATTTTCCTGCCATATGGGCCCCCCAGGCATAATCTGATGCATCCGTTGTCAGTGTCTGTCTGGCTGTGGGTAAACTGAACGGCAGACCCTTGTTGTGGTGACAGGCTTCTGCCCACCATCGAAACTCCTGTTGCAGGCAGGGAATGAGTGCAATTACTGTCTCCAGACTGTGGCAATGCTGAGTCCAAACACTTTTTAGATACCATTGTAGTTTCCTCATATGCAGTCTGGCATATGGAATTAGTAGAATGCAGGATGCCATGAAACCCAGGGCCTGCAGGATATTCCTTGCAGATAAGTGGGTTTTTGTTGCCAATTTCTTGAAGTAAGAAGTCAGTTGCTTTTGTTTGTCTGGCGTGAGATAAGCTATCTGGGCAGTTGTATTTAAGCTTGCACCCAGGAATATTATCTCTTGAGAGGGCACTAGTTTTGATTTCTTTTCATTTACTGTGTACCCTAGGTCAGTTAGTAATCTTTTTACAAATGCCAGATGCTTTAGAAGAATGTCTTTGTTCTCTGCTTGAATTAGGCAGTCATCCAAGTAGGGATATATTTGAATTCCTCTTTGTCTACAAAATACAATTACTGGTACTAGGCATTTTGTGAAGACCCTGGGTGCAGTAGATAAACCAAAGGGCAGTGCAGAGAATTGGTAATGCATTGAGCCAGCTATGAATCTGAGGTATCTTCTGCAAGATTGTCTGATTGGGACATGCAGGTATGCCTCTTTTAGGTCCAACGTTACAAGCCAAGCCTTCAGTAGCTGCTGTAGAGTCAACATCTTGAATTTTGAAACTTCCATAAACGTATTTAGTATAGACAGGTTCAGTATTGGTCTCCAGGTTCTGTCCTTCTTGGGTACTAGGAAAAGTCTGGAGTAAAATCCTTGTCCCTACTCTTGTTGTGGTACTTGCTGAATGGCCCTCATGTCCATGAGGGCTGTTATTAGTTTTTGTGCCTCTGCCCATTGATTGTGTGACAGGTCTGACATACCTTTTGACCTTGGTAGAGTGTGAAAATGGAACCTGTAGTCTTGGGACACTATGTTCAGGACCCATTTGTCTTGGGTAATCATTTGCCAATTTGATGAAATAAGTGCTATTTTCCCCCTAAGGGGGCTGCCAAAAGAAAAGTGCTTGGATCTGGCAGAGGAAAGTCATTGGGACTGTTTCCTGTAAGGTTGTGATTTGTCTTCTCTGCTTTTGGAGGTAGGAGCACCCCATTGTTTAGGCCTGTATGAGTCTTGGGGCTGAGATCTGCCTCTGGGACACCTGTATCTGCCTCTTTGTGGTCTGTCTGACACTGGAAAGGACCAATTTTTAGATGGCCAGTTCCTGCTAAACCTGGGTGGCTGTACCTGTAAGAAATCCTTGACTGTCTGCATGGATTTTGCTTTATCCTTCATTTTTTTCAAAACCTCTTCTGCTTTAGTACCAAACAAAGTATCATGCTGCAATGGGGCATCTAATAATTTTGCTTTAACATGATCAGGCAGATTCTGTTTCTTTAACCAAGCATGACTTCTAATAACAGAACCTGTAACAGCGGCCCTGCAAGAGGCCTCCAATGAATCATAACCACATTGTAAAGTATGCTTTCCCACTTGTTCAACTGCATGCAATAAATCCTGCAATTCCTTGTTCTCTGAACATTCAGTATTTGTCAACAATTTCTGTTTAAGCAGTGACATAAAATATTGCTGATATTTAAGCATATGAAACTGACAATTTAAAGCCCTTACAGCCAAGGTGCAGAAGTATATACTTTTCCCCCGTCTGTCTAGAGCCCTAGAATCCCTGTCAGACGGGACAGGGTTTTTGCAATGGAAGCTTTAACCCCTTTGGGATCCTGAAATATAGTTTCTGGGTCAGCAGTGGGGTTTTTATATAGGAATTTATGAGAATCCGGAAACCTGTAGTATCTGTCTGGCTTAGCAGGTGCAGGGGGTAAAGAGTCAGGGGACAGGCCGGACTCTGAAAATACATCATCTACAATGTCTAAAACAGGTGGAATAGCAAGGGTTCTGTGCTGAGGAAGTAGCAGAAAGTTTCTGAGCCTTTTCTTAGATTCAGAATAATCTTGGCTCTCCCAGTGGAAATGCTCTCTCATTGTGTGCAGGGTTTCCCCAAAAGAATAATCCTCAGGAGGAGAGGCTGAGGGAATGGATTCTTCAGCATCAGAATCCTCATTGGGAACCATGGAGTAATCCTGTTCAGAAGAGGAATCAGAGGAAATAGAAACCTGATCAGAAGAATCATACTCTTGTCTGGGCCTCTTATCAGGAGGGGGATGGGAGCCCCTGATCAAAGTAATTAGGTCTTCGGCCATTTTGAGCATCTATTTTTAGGCATGGTAGTCTGAGAATGCTGTACTTGTTTCTTTGTCTTTAGAGCTGCTTTAGTCTTTGTCTTTGAAGCTGAAGATGGCTTAATATATAGTTATGTAGGTCTGAAGACACCCTCAGAAGCCGGTGCCTGCTCAGCGGCTCCGGACCCATCTGAGGGAATGATTTCCGAGTGTCCAATACCTTGAGTATCCAGAGGCCCAGTCGGCTCCACGTGGGAGTCGGAAGCTGCGTGTGGCTCTGAGGTAGCAGATGCCAGGGGCTGCGAAAGCGCCTCACTGAGAACCGGTGAACCAGCGACTGGCCTAGCAGAGGCCTCGTCATTGGTTTTGGACCACGGATGCCTATCCTTTTCCTTGTCCTTGCGTTTTTTTGTAAACTCCAGTTGTCGGCTGGTCTGATGGCATTATATAATTAAATCTTCGGCCAAAGTAATGAAATGCAAAATCAAACTGATGCTTAATAGTGCGTTGGTTAAATCTGGCACAAAACCGACAGCTAGCAATGTTGTGATCAGGGCCTAGGCAAGGAATACAGTAAGAGTGAAAATCCTTATGAGGTATTTGCTTCCCACAAGAAATACAATTATTAACTTTTTCTGACATCGGTCTGGAGCAAGAAAAAAGTTTCCCCAATGGGGTACTTAGCTTTAATGAAGACTTCGGTTTCTGAAATTCGGATTTGAAAATCTCAGGAGTTGGCCGACCGGCACTTGCGAACTGCTTTTGCTTCGGGCACTGCGCGGCAAGAAAGACTGAAGAAAATGGTGTCGGCTGCATCTTTTATACCCCTGGCGCACTGATGTCAGGGAAGAGGCGACAGCAACTGACGCCGGACCTAGACTTTGGAATTCTGGCTGACTGAGGGTAGCCTGCCAGCAGGATAACCCAAGAGTAATGACTGCAAGAGTGAAACACGATGAACATCATGCAGCCGATGCCATTACATCAGTCTTTCTTGCAGTGCGGTGCCCGAAGCAGAAGCAGTTCGCAAGTGCAGGTCGGCCGACTCCTGAAATTTTCATTTTCGAATTTCAGAAGTGAAGTCTTCAACTAAAGCTAAGTACCCCATTGGGGAAACTTTTTCTTGCTCCTTACCAATGTCAGTAAAAGTTAACAAATACATTACTTGTGAAAAGCAAATATCTCATAAAGATTTTCATTCGTACTGTATTCCTTGCCTAGGACCTGACCACAATGTATCTTGCTGTTGGTTTTGTGCTGTATTTAATCAACGCACTATCCGTCATTGGTATATTTTCGCCTCTAAATATTTCGGTTCTCAGTTTAATTATCCAGAAATGTCGTCAGTTAGCCATCTGACTACTGGGATTCCAAAACAAAAACCGCAAAGATAAAGAAAGAGACAGGCCACCAAGGTCCAAAACTGCCGATGACGCTTCTCCTAAGCCAGTCGCCAGTTCGCCGGTACTCAGTGAGGCGCTTTTGCAGCCCCTGATACCCGCTACTTCTGATTCGCAGGCCTATACTGAGATCCATTCGGAGTCTGGTATGCCGCGAGATGCTTCAACTATGGAACTTCGCAGATGTCTCTACCTTGGATGGATCCGGAGCCGCTGTGCAGGCATCGACATCTAAGGGTGTATTCAGGCCTACGGACTTGCATATTAAACTGACGCCTCCTTCTTCACTTAGGCCTAAATCTCGAACCATGCCTAAAAACCAATGCCCAGGCCATATGCTCAGGCCTCTATGCCTAAAAAACAAATTATAAGAATAGCTGAAGATTTAATAACTCTAATCAGGCGTAGCCACCCCCCCCCCTTTCTAAAAGGCCTAGGACTGAAGTTGTTTATGAATCTTCTGACCAGGATTCTGTTTTTACGGATTCTTCTGATGATCTGGATTTGCCCTTATCTACTTATGAGGATTCTGATGCAGAGGACTCCATTCCCTCTGCTTCCCCTCCAGAGGATTATTCTTTTGGGGAAACCTTGCATACTCTAAGGGAGCATTTCCACTGGGAAAGCCAGGATTTTTCTGATTCAAAAAAGATGCTTAGGGATTTCTTACTCCTACCTCAGCATAGGCCTTTAGCTATTCCTCCTGTACTGGACATTATTGATGATGCTTTTTCAGAATCTAGTTTGGCCCCTGATTCCTTGCCTCTTGCTCCCAGAAAACCTGACAGATACTACTGGGTCCCTGAGTCACACAAGTTCCTTTTTAAAAATCCTATTGCAGATCCAGGGACTATTTCACAGGGACCCAAGGGCATTAAGGCTTCTACTGCTAAAAATCCTACCCCTTCTGATAGAGACTCCAGGGCACTGGATAGATGGGGTAAGAATGTTTACACTTCTGCAACCTTGGCCATTAGGGCTTTAAACTGCCAGTTTCATATGTTAAAGTATCAGCAACATGTTATTGGATTGCTTAAACAGAAAATTATGTTGATTCCTGACTGTGTGGAAAATAAAGAATTACAGGATTTTAATGCATTCTGCTGAACAAGTTGGAAAACATACTTTGCAATGTGGTTTTGATTCATTAGAGGCCTCTTGCAGGGTTGCTGTTACTGGGTCTGTGCTCAGAAGGCATGCTTAGCTAAAGGAGCAATCCTTGCCTGATCATATTAAAGCTAAATTGTTGGATGCTTCCTTAAATCAGGACCACCTGTTTGGCAACAAGGCTGAGTAAGTTCTTAAAAAGATGGAAGATAAAGCTAAATCTGTGCAAACTGTTAAAGATTTCGTACAAGTTCAGCCTCCTAGATTTAGTAGGCACTGGCCCTCTAAGAATTGGTCCTTTCCAGCCCCTTCCAGGTCTTCTCAAGCCAAACCCAGACACAGCAAAAGACCCAGGTTTCAGTCCCAGGGGACACACAGGACTAAGAAGTGGGGGGCTTCCACTTCCAAATCTGGGAGTAGTAAGACTCCCCCCTATGGTAAACTGTCTCAATGACTTCCATTTAAAATTTACAAGCACTTATCAACTGACTGCCCCTTTGGGGGGAAAGATTGCTCTTCATGCAAGGAACTGGGAACTCATTATCCAGGACAAATGGGTTACAAATATAGTGTCCCAGGGATACAGATTTCACTTCCACATGTTGCCAACACCAAGCGGGTGGCTGGACGTACCCCCAAATCAGTGGGGCAGAGGCCCAAAAACAAGTACTTTCTCTCTTAAGCATGGGGGCTATTCAACTGGTACTAGAAAAGACAATTCATGGCATCCTATCCTGGACCTGTCTACTCTAAACACCTTTTTGGAAATTCCAAAATTCAAGACGCTGACTCTTCACTAATTACTTCCTATGCTAGGCAAAGATGTCTGGTTGGCAACACTAGATTTAAAAGAAGCATACCTACACATCCCAATCAGGGAATCTTGCAGAAGATACCTACGCTTCAAAGCAGGCTACACTCACTATTAGTTCTCTGCACTGCCCTTTGGCTTATCTACTGCGCCCAGGGTATTCACAAAGTGTCTAGCTCCAGTTATTGCATTTTTCAGGCAAAGAAATATTCAAATATACCCATACCTGGACGATTGTCTAATTCAGGGAGAAAGCCAGGACATACTTTTGAATCATCTGGCCCTTGTACAAAGGGTTGTAACTTGTCTGGGGTACACCACAAATTAAAAGAAATCACACCTGGTACCCTGCCAACAAATTATACTCCTGGGAGCAAGCTTGAATACAACTTCCCAGATGGCTTACCTCACGCCAGAGAAACAAATTCATTTGACAACCTACTTCAAACAAGTGGCCGCAAAAAACCTGCTATCTGTAAGACAAATACTGCAAGCCTTGGGGTTTATAGCCTACTGCATTCTTCTAATTCCATATGCAAGAGTGCATATGAGGAAACTACAGTGGTATCTAAAAAGCCTATGGTGTCAACATTCTCAGGATCTAGAAGCAATGATTCCTATCATACCCTACCTACGCCTAGAATTCCTTTGGTGGGTAGAGGCCTGCCACCAAAACAAGGGACTACCATTCACACCACCCCCTGCCACCCAAACCCTAACAACAGACGCATCAGACTATGCATGGGGGGCTCACATGGCAGGGAATTTCATTCAAGGCAAATGGAACCCAAGTCAAATGCATCTGCATATCAATCAAAAAGAAATGTTAGCTGTACAGAATGCTCTGACAGCCTTCAAGGACCACATTCTTCCAAGACAACGTAAGGTAAAGACAGACAAAACAAGCAAGGGGGTACACATTCTTACCCCCTCTGCAGACTAGCCATGGCATTGTGGAACACAGCCTTGAGCTACCAAGTGCACCTACAAGCTCATTTCCTGCCAGGAAAATTAAATACACTGGCAGATGGACTAAGCAGAAACCTCATGGACCCACATGAGTGGAAACTGGAACCAAGGATTTTCAACATGTTGACAAGCAAATGGTGGAGCCCAGATATAGACCGGTTTGCCTCTCCCCAGAACTACCAATTGGACAAATTTTGCACAAGGACTCCCCTACAAGCAAGCCTGGAAAGTGGATGCTCTGTCCTTCAGCTGGAAAAACCTATCAGTTTATGCCTTCCCCCCTCTGCCTCTGCTTTCCAAAGTACTACTAAAAATCAAACAGGACAAACCAAGGAGGATCTTGATTGTTCCAGACTGGCCACGCCAACACTGCTACCCCCTCCTGCGCAGTATGTCAAGGTTCTCCCCATGGCACCTGCCTCAGACTCATTCCCTGTTGTCTCAGCAGGAGAACCAGATTCTGCACCCTTAGCCTCTAACACTGAACCTTGCAGCCTAGCTAATTACATAATCTCTCCTCTGTCATCCCTCAGTAAACCTGTGATGGATACCATTTTAGAGGCAAGGAGGCCTAGTACTAGAAAATCTTATGCTGAAAAATGGAAAAGATTCTGTGCCTGCAACCAATCTCAATGGATGAGCACAGCAGCACCCAATTTACCTCAGATTTTACAATACTTAACTGAGATGCTTCACAAGGGCCTGTCGTTTTCCTCCATTAAAATCCACACCTCAGCCATTTCAGCTCATTATAGCACAGAACCTCCCCTCTTCTCTCATCCACTGCTCAAGCAGTTCCTCAGAGCGGCCAAACATTTGAGACCACCCAGGAGAACTTCAACCCCAGCCTGGGACCTTAACTTTGTTTTGGAGAAACTCACTCTACCTCCTTTTGAGCCAGCTGCTACTGCAGACTTAAAATTTCTTTCCTGGAAAACAGCTTTTCTTTTAGCAATCACTTCATCTAGAAGGGTTTCTAAATTACAGTCCCTTATGGCAGTGGAGCCTTTCATCATCTTTCATTAGGACAGGGTGTCCCTCAGAACCAGTACATCCTTCATGCCCAAGATGGTATCCAGTGTGGCTCTTAATCAGTCTATTCATTTGCCAACCTTCTTTCCCAATCCACAGAACAAAGGGGAACAGATACTGCATTCCATAGATGTGCACAGACAACTTTGATTCTACTTGGACAGGACTAAACCTCAAAGGAAATCTGAACAACTGCTGGTGGCACTTGCTGTAGAGGCAGAGGTGAAGGCTATTTTAAAGCAAACCATTTCTAAATGGATAGGCCATTGCATTAATTTCTGCTATAAGCACCATGGAAAACCTATCCCCCAGGGGATCAGACCTCACTCCACCATGGCTGCATCTACCTCTACAGCCTTTCTCAGAGGCGTCCCTACCAGGGACATCCTAGAAGCTGCTACCTGGAGTTCTGTGCGTACTTTCACCAAGCATTATCGTTTGCCAATTTTCTGTAAATCCAGAGCTGGTTTTGCCACTGCAGTCTTACAGGGCCTTATAGCTGGTCCTAATGCTATCTAAATTCCTCCTCCCAACCAAAGCTTTGGGAATCTTCCCAAATGTAATGACAGTAACAATGAAACACGAAGAACATAGTACAGTTGTGTACACTTACCATAAATGTAGATGTTCCAGTGTATTCACTGTTGCAGTCCTGGTTACCCTCCCTCCAGCCCCCTAACTTCTTTTGGCTATGCTTCTACTTTCCTTTACTATGCTTAAAAGCCTTTTTGGTGTATTTGCTTTTTTGTTGGAGGTATATCATTGTACTTTTATATTTAATTGCTCCCAATTAGCGGGGCACCTGACATCTGGGGCATGAAAAACTGATGTAATGGCGTCGGCTGCATGTTTTATACCCCTGATGACCTGACATCATGGAAGAAGGGACAGCAACCGATGCAGGACCCAAGACTTTGTTAATCAGGCTGACTGAGGGCTACTTGCAAGCAGATAACCCAAATGTAATGACTACAACAGTGAATACACTCGAACATCTACATTTATGGTAAGTGTACACAACTGTACTTTGCCTGTGTCCATTAGAGACATAGGTGCCAAACAAGGGATGAATTTCTGATTTCCCATCCAATCGTCCAAGCTGCACTTGAATTGGGTTAGGAAAAAACTTTGCTTCACATGGATGAGGAGCCTGTTCCATAGATGGGGTAGTGTCTAGGATACATACCTATCTCTCCAGCAGGACTTATTTATATCACAGGCAAGGTTTAGGTCTTTAGAAAGGGTAATTCTGGTGCTGTTTATTTTGTGGATATGCAGGAGGTCCATCAGAGTGAGGTCTGACAATACCCTGTATGCCAGGCATAGATCTTACCTCAAAAGCCTTTAGAAGACAGAATACAGGTATAGGGACTTGAGGCGGTCTGCACAGGACATATTACTTACACCCTGTATTTGTTTAGTGAGGAACCTCTGTGGACATTACAAATGTTGGATAAGCCTGATTAAGGCCAAACCAAAGGGGCATTGTACTCAAAGATAGGTCTGATGAATGCCGAATACAGTGGAACAATGACGTCCTTAGACTTAGATGTCATACCTTTGTTATAAGTTGCACAACATAGAATGATTTCCTCACCACTGTAGACATGTGATGATCAAAGGCTAGATTCTATCTCTATGTGTCCCTAAGTCCCTGACTACTGGGTCAACTCTAAGGTGCATGTTGCCAATATGATAGTTACCAGGGATGGATAACTTCCCAAAGAATACTGTTATGCATTTCTTGGCATTTAGCTTTAGTCCATGGCTCTGACACCAGTTGTTTGTCTGTCAACCCCTCCTGGAGAACATTTTTGTCAGTGTGAGATTTAATGACAACTCCTAATTTGCAATCATCTGCAAATTTAGACAGCCAAA
The DNA here is from genome assembly GCF_019279795.1 of Protopterus annectens. Lineage (NCBI taxonomy): Eukaryota > Metazoa > Chordata > Ceratodontiformes > Protopteridae > Protopterus > Protopterus annectens. The sequence continues at coordinate 688,134,476 of NC_056727.1, read as the reverse complement.
GACCACTGACATTGGCCTTAACTTCTGAGAAGTAATTGCCAAAAAGGAGCGGTCGAAGGACTGATCTCTGAGAGACTCCACTTGTGACTGACCTTTTTGTAGAGGTGAACTCCCCAATTCTAACTTACTGGGTCCTGTCTGTGAGCCAGTTGTCTATTCACCAGGTGACGTATGGGTTTGTACCTAACCTCTTGAGTTTGTCAACAATGCCTGAGTGGGGTATTGCAACAAATGCCTTGGCCAGGTCAAGGTAGGCAGTGTGAATGATTCTGCCCTCATCTATTGCTTTGGTGACCTTCTCAAAGACGTCCACCAGGTTGAGTAGGCATGATCTGCCCTTGACAAAACCAAACTGGGTTGGGTCCAGTGTTTGGAGGTTTACTATATCTCTCTGTTGATCATCTCCATGATAATTCTTTCCATGGCTTTACATATAAGACTAGTGAGACATATGGGTCTGTAGTTTTCAGATTCTGTAGATGGTCCATCTTTATGCAGAGGGATGACTGTTGCCTTTCTCCATTCATGAGGCACAAAGCCTGTTTGGAGGCTACAGTTAAATAGTAATTCCAGAAGCCCTGATAGGTCATGTTTCATGCTATTTAGAATGTATGTTTCTCATAAAATTGTGGTTATCTGGCAAATCCTTGAGGATTAAAGTCAGAAAATAATGATGAACATTTGAGATTCAGACTTCATACCCTTTAGAAAATCCATGCTAGTGCAAAAACTGTTGTTCTATGAACTTTCTAAGTTTGTAAGAGACATTTTTGAAAATTGTCCCTGTTTTTGGACCTTTGTTCCCCCACTACTTATGGCTGTGTCCAGATTTCTTGCTCTAAGAGGTTGAGAGGTATGGTCAACCTCATAATTGTTCAAGGTGAACCTCATAACAATTGTTCAAGGTATTCTTAAAAATAACTATACTAGTGCTTGTGTTTCTATAATTTTGTAGTCTATTTCTGGAATCAGTTACTCTGTCAGAGACTCACTAAGTACATCTGTCATTCTTATATAATTTCCTACAAAGGATGTCCATTTCTTGTCTGCTACTCTTTGATAACACAAGCAGTACCTCTTAAATGTCTATATGAGACATTATACAAATTCAGCTAATTTACTTTTTCATAATAACTTAAGCTTTTCCATATTTCCACTGTACCCTTTCCAGTTTACTCATGCTCATTTTCTTGTAAGGTTTCCATGCTCTAATTTAAGTTGAATGAAATTTCAAGCAATGATTTCATCATTTATGATTTCCTAGACTTTATAAATCATTTTATAGACTATAGTTTTACAACTATTATTAACCAACTATAGTTGACATGGTCAGGAAAACTCAAAGCTGGATCTGTCAATATACCCAGATCTACTTGCAGTGAGATACAGCTGAGAACATAACTGTAGCATCCACAGCTTCCAGTTTTCAAAGAGGTTTCCACACTGATTTAAAGCTGTTTGCAGCAGTAGATGAGTCATTTTGAGTTACAATTTGAAGGAAAAAAATGCTGTACAGAGAACTCCCTGGAGTTTCAATGATATGAAAAGGAAATAAAATAAATTGTGAGACTGAGTTTGACCTGTAATTAATGAAAACAATGTTTTCTTTGTTAAACATTCAATATTGTGAAAACAAACTTTTTAAATATTTTCTGTTATATTTTAGAGTTTTATACCATGCTGAATGAACACAAACAATGAAAGACAACATCCAAACACTCAACAACAGAGCTATATAAAATACAGCCTGAGATATTAAGTTAAGTAAAACTTGCCAGAATTAAGCTTATTCTGACACTGTTAATTACTATATTGTATTCTGACATCATGTTGTATCTGAACTTAAAATATTTGCTACAGCTGTACAGGACAGCCAACAGAATAGGCACTGGCACAGATAGGTCTTGGGAACAACACAATTCATTACAGACTTAAAGACTGGTAGTGTCACATGACACACAGTTCCCATTATGCTCAGTTCCTCTAAAGAGGTATACTGTTTCTATTGTAGCTGAGCATATTACCTTATCAGATGGGGAGTTAGACAAATAAATGAATAATATAAAATAAAAAGAGACATGAGCTCAAAGATTCTGAGCTACTTTCCATTTGGGATATTATTTTATTTCACTACCTTATCTGATAGAGAGTTTGAAAAAATAGATATGAGCTGAAAAATCTTGAGTTGTTTGAGATTTGGAATATTCTTTTATGTTTTCAATAACAGCTGTAAAACAAATATTACACATAAATATTAACCAATTAGTCACGTTTCATTTAAAAAATCAGTTATAATGAAAGTTTATCCACTTTTACATGCACAAACATTGGTGTATGTTTTTTCTTTGCTTTTTTTTTAATTAACCAGACTTTATAACAAAACAAAAAAAAATGTGTTTATATCACGTTATCAAAAGATGAAAATAGCGAATGCTATTTCATCGAACCTAAAATATCTAAACCACATAATATCGAACATTCAGAACAGCAATTTTTTTCCTTGGGGAAAAAATTTGCTATTCCGAAACACATACACACAACACAAGCACACCTAAAAAACATCAATATACACACATACACTTATAATTCTACAACTAACCCTACACTAAACTATACAAACACTACTATCTATCCACTTACCTTAACTCAAACCCTACCCTAAGGTCCGTCACTATCGCGCACTCGCATAACCTGCGCCCTAACTCACTTAACCCACCCCCTAAACCTAATTCACCTAACCTGCGCCCTAACCCTAACTCACCTAACCCGCACCCTAACCCTAACTCACTTAACCCGTACCCTAATCTTAACCACACAATCGCACACTTACCTGAACCCGACCCGTAAATTTCCACCACAGCGCTGAAAATAGCGAAGCTACAGAACTGGCTAACCAAATTCTTCCCCTAGGAAAGAATTCGGTGTTCTGCAGCTTTGCTATTTTTAGTGTTCGATTAAAATGGGTCAGTATTAGAACATTCGAAGTTTTAAAACTTCGATGTTCTGATATAGATCCAAAAAAATGACCAAACTAGTAAAAGCTGAAAAACAGAAAAAAATAACGTATTTATATATTACAACTAGTAAGTGTTGCCTGCAGTGAAAATCAAACGTGTAGGTTGTTGACCTTTATATAGAAGAAAAAGATTTTGGCCTGCAGAACAGCGATTTTAATTTGTGATGGCAAACGCTAGCATTTTCAATTAAGGATCTGAATTTGAAAGTTCCTCCTTTTTTCATTCCAGACCAAAGAAGCAGGAAAGAGAGCCAAGCTCCAAGAACCTAAGTTGTTTTCTCTATGGGCTGTGTTTTATTCTACCATTTCTAACAGAAGTAGGGAGAAAAAAAGTAGGTTTGCAACTTTTAGCAGAAAACTCCACCTTCTCCAACAATTTAACTCAACCCTTAGGTTGCTTTTTTCCCTGCAATATGGTCCCAGTGTTTTATAGGCAACAGCAACTTGCTTGTACTTTATAAAACTTTAATTTTCTTGCCTTGAAATCAAATGAAGGGAAAATCTGCCCGATTTTTTAAGCCTAACATCTTACATTCTTTGCAGAGGAATTTGTGTCTCTGTCTGCATGACATACCACAGACACAGAAATGTTAAATAATGTTGACAATCTTAGATGGGCAATTAGTCCTGCTGATGTCAGGAGTTCATCAAACTCTATAAAGAAAGACAGAGAGCTGTGAAACTGTTTTTTACTGTCTTTATTGCAGAGAAAAAGAGAAACAGTATCAGTGTACCTAGACGATAATGTCTCACTTTCTGCAGAGCAGTCATTATTTGAGCAGTTCTGTTCTGTAGGGAGAGGGGGATGAAAAATGGTAAATTTATTAATATTTACATGAAAAAATATCTTCTGACTTTTCTCTAAATGTCACAGAAATATTTTATACTATATTTAAGTCATCTTAATATCATATAAAATTTTTATAAATAAATTAAAGTTATGTACTCACCATAACTACACATCTGTGTTGTGCATTTTCATTCTCCCTCAGCATATGGGTTATGGGTCCGACCTCGGATCCGACTCGACTGCATATCTCAGACTTATGGATCTAACTCTCTAGCTCCTCCCTCTACCCATAATGTCCTATCTAACCTACAATAACTCAGATCGAGTTTGCTGCCTTATATATACTAAGAAAGAGTAGGAAGAATGAAAGTAACAGTAAGCCAGAGCTCAAACCTGGAACTAAAAGGTTCCAAAAATCCATGAGATCACTCCAAAATATAACAGGAAGGGGGAAGGAGGGTGGGGAGTTGAGAAAGAATGAAAATGGACAACACAGATGCATAGTTATGTTGAGTACATAACTTTAATATCTGATGTTGTCCTTTTCATTCTTCCTGAACATATGGGACAGAGTCCAAGGCTACGTGAATCTTGGCTGGCCCTCAGAGAAGGATATACTAGAGGACTCCCGAACCAAAAGCATCTCTGCTTCTAGAACTCAAATCTAGTTTGTAATGATTAATAAAGGTGTGAGCACTGGACCAGGCAGCTGATGCGCAAATGTCTTCAATAGAATTTCTAGATCAAAATGTCATCAATAGAATTTCTAGATCAGAAGGCAGAAGAAGTGGCCATGGAACTAATTGAATGAGCTTTAGGAGGCTTTGATAGGTAGAGGCCTTTCTGAGTATATACACAAGAAATGCAATCAGTAACCCATTTTGTTAGTATAACTTTAGAGATTGGTGATCCCAGTCTTTTTGGTGAGAACGCAACAAACTGGTCGGTTTTCCTAAGTTCCTTAGTCCCGTGTAGATAAAAATATAGTTGTCTATGTACATCTAGAAGATGTAACATGTACTTTCCCTTATTTGAAAAATTAGGGAAGAAGACAGGCAGATGAATTGTTTGATTGAGATTGGATTCATACACTATGTTTTGTAAGAAAGATGGATTGGTTCATAAGGTAACAATGTCTTTGAGTGAAAAACAATGTAAGGGGATTTGAGTGATAGAGACTGGAGTTTAGAAATTCTCTCTACAGAAGTAATTGCTACTAGAAATGCTGTTTTCCAAGACAAAAATTTAAATATTTTTTAGATGAAAGTTCACAATTTTGTGTCAACCCCTGAAGCACTACTGTCAAATCCCATGGAGGAGATGGATCTTCCACTGGGGGCCTAAGTAAGAAGGTGCCTTTTAGAAAGGTCTTGCACAATTTAGAAGTTAAGGAAGAAGCTTTTCTCCTGAATGAATATTTGATATGGCAGCCAACTGAACTTTGATTGTGGAGAAACCAGCACCTTCTTGAAAAATAGAAGCTAAGAATTCTAGAACTGAAGAAACAGCAGCAGTGTAGGGATCAATTTCTTTACTAAGAGCCCACATTGAGAACTGTTTCCATTTATTCCTAAAGATTTTCCTTGTAGAAGCTTTCTGGGAAGATAAAAGTATATGTGTAATGGGGGAGGAAATCTTGTGCTGTTCAACTATTATGGAAACTGGAGAAACCATATGGTTAGCTTGAGGCTTGGAATATTAGGATGTTTTATCCCCAAGGGATGTGGTAGGAGGTCTGGACTAGGATCCAGTATCACAAAGGAAGGATAACCACACTTAGCAAGGCCAAAAGGGGGCAATGAGGTTAAATTAGCTCTTCAACAAATGTGGTTTCTGTAAGAATTTCGGAATCAGAGGTACTGGGGGATGGGCATAAAGTTGACTGAGGGGCCAAATGTTGACTACAGCATCTCTTGGTGACTCCTCCTAAGGGGGGAGTAGAGCAAAATACCTGCTGCACTTATTGTTTCGGGGAGATGCAAAGAGATTGAAGCAAGGTTGACCCCAATGACTGAAAATCTTCTCTGCCACTGATTGGTTGACAGACTACTTGTGAGGTAACAAAATTAACCTGCTGAGTTTGTCCACTAGTACGTTGCATTTCCATGGAATGTAGGTTGCCACAAGAAAGTAGTTGGAGGAGATTGCCCACTGCCACACTCCTATTGCCTCTCGACAAAGGGAGTAGGATTGGTTCGCCCTTGTTTGTTGTTGTACCAGACCACAGATGTTGCTGATTTTGATAGCAATAGTCCCCAGAGAGAAAACGTCTTGAAAGACCTGCAATGCTAATAGGACTGCATTCATCTCCAGGACACTGATGTGCCACTTGGTCTCTTGTGGGACTACTTGCCTTCTGTGACGATTGGAGAGAGATGGGCGTAGGCTGCCAGCCTAGTCAAATAGAATTTGATACATAATCCTATCAACTGTATAAATAAATGCAAAATACAGGCTTGTGTTTTTAAATGAAAGAAAACACTGTAAAATGTGAACTTCAAGATTGTTGCAACATTGCTATCTGCTGTAAGGAAAACCAAGCCAAGCATTTCAAATGTGTCTTTTGAAATTGAAAAGATCTTATGAATCTCTTGAATGTTTTACAAGTCGGTTCCAGTGGATCTGGATGAAGGTTTCATGCCCATTGTTTTAAGGCTAAAGTCTATGACCAGAATTTACATGTGGCAGGTGCTTTATTGCTCTGGTTTCTGCTAGAATGTATATGTGAAATGTCTTCTATTGTTGTAAGGTTCTGTGCAGGTGTTAGATTGCTAAATAATGCAGTTTGTTTGCCTGGGAAAACCTAAGTGTCAAAAATGATGTAATTTGGGGAGGGACCCAGCAAACATGTTTGTTAGTAATGTTTAAATACTGTTTCTCACACGAGACTAGAGAGCATTTTGGTCTTGATATCCCACTTATCAGCACTCTGCCTTATGCTCACATGTAAGTTTTAGCACTGTGATTTCTTGTAGGAATAGTTAAAGCTAGTAAAGATTAATTAGGTATTTTTCTTTGAAATCAGACCTGTCCTACTATATTATTTTAAGTTTCTGTGTGATCTCTGAATTCTTAGATATCTCTGTGGTGTAGTAGTTTTGTCTTGTGTTTTAATTATTTTTTATTAAATAGTTTTAAAACCTTCTACCTGTGGCTGATTTGTGTAGAGATAAGCTCTAGAGTACATGGCATATTTATAGAGGTTATTGTAATAGGCCACTCTAAAGTAAGCCTTGACTGTTAGTCATATTACCATTGGATAATAATATTGCACAGTAATAACTGGACACCATTTTAAGGGCCTTTTAGTAGCTTACATTATTAACTGGGTGGTGGCAGTAATTACTACCATATAGTCTGGGTAAAGGGGCACAGCTGGAGAAGCTGTGTCAGCCTTTCCCAGGAGTGTCTGTGAAGTTGTATAAATACTTATCTCAAAGTGTGTGTGTGTTTTGTTAGCTACTTGGCAGGGACACAAAGCACTGGTTGGACAGAGAGGGCACTTGAGGTTCTAGCTTTCCCAGTTAGGCTGAGACCTGGACCCTATAGCTGTGCCAGTGGGGAGTCTTATTGGGGACCTGGTGAGCAAGGGAGCAGCCAGCCCCAGACTGACTGTGATCTCTGTGTGCACTTAAGGGAAATTGTACTTTACTATGTGTGTATTAGATATCCTTTTCTCTTCTATGAGACAACCTCCCTGATGTTAGTGGTGAGGATTGAGGCTCCTTGATTGCTGGGCCAGGGCATTGTCATCACACCTTCTATTGTCTATCCCAGGAAATCCTCCACCACCACCAAATTGGTAGGCATCCATAGTCGCTGTGGCCACTGGAAGAGACAGAATGAAAGAATGGCCCAAGTAAATGCCATCTAACTGGATCCACCAATGAAGATGATTTCTGTATACCCAAGTAAGTTTGACCGGGAAGGATAGAGGATGTTACAGAATAAACTACTGAACAACTAGAGTCCATTGTAGAACACACATCTAGAAACATGCCATAGGAACTAAGACTATGGCAGCTACCATCAAACCTAGAGCCTGAAGGACCAGTCTGGCTGGAGGAGTAGAATGAACACGAATTTGCCAAAAGGGGGAAATGTGGTTAAATGAGCTCAACATTATATAGATTGTATCTATATAATGTTCAGGCAGAGCAGCAATTTGACTTACTGTGTCCAATGGGGCACCAATGAACTCCAGATTCTGTGCTGAGTGTAATTTGGATTTGGGGATGTTGATTGTAATAACTAGTGTTTGACAAAGCTGGAGCAAATAGCCCCTGGATTGTTCTAAGTGATGCCTGGTTGGGGCAGTGAGGAGCCAATCATCTAAATATAGAAACACTCAGAACCCCAGGAGTCTCACGTGAGCCGCTACAACTGCCATACACTTGGTAAACACCTTTAGGGCTGTGATGCGACCAAAGGGCAGGGCTCTGAACTGATAGTGACTGGCTCTCAAATGAAAGTGTGGATATCTTTGGGAACATCTGTTCATCTTGATGTGATAGTACGCATCCTGATGATTGATTGAGCCCATCCAAACATCCTTGCACAAAAAAGGCAGGATGGACTGAACTGTGACCATTCAGAACTTTGATATCTTTACAAATTGGTTCAGACTGCTTAGATCCAAAACTGGTCACAAGTCCTCTGTCTTCTTTGCCACTAAATAATACCTTGAGTAACTTCTGAATCCTCTTTGGTCTGGTGCTACCTCCTGGATGACTGTTTTGTGCAGCAGCTTTTGAATCTCTTGAGCTGCAGATTTTCTCTGACTGGGTGGGACATTGGGAAGCTTTCTTTTTTTGGTTGGGGGAAGCTGAAAAAATGGAATGAAATAAAATCTGGATATTATTTTTAGTACCCAAGTATCTTTTATTATAAGAGCCCAGGTGTCAGGGTGCATGGACAAGTGCCAGCCAACTACCTTCAGAGGTGAGCAGTCAGGCAACCCTTCAGGAGCACTGAAAGGGTCTATCCAGAAAAGAATCATGGAAACCCTGGTTTTGGGGGCCTCTCTGCCATGAGGATGGCATCTTCCAATCAAACTCTCCCCACAGCCTCTGGAGGAGTTGTCACCATGTGAGTCCTGGAAAGAACACTGGGATTTCCAGAACTACATTTTCTTGCCTCCTCTCTGATTTTAGCAAAAAGATTGTTGAGGGGTAGAAAAGTGAATCCCTATGACAGACAGGGTCTTTCCCTCCTGTTCACTGTGGGAAAGTGTTTCTTTAACAGAATGGCCAAACAAGGACATTCAATCAAAAGGAGCATTGACGAAAAAAAGACTTGAAAGGCTCTGCAAAGTGCATAGCCACATCCCGGCATATCTCAATATGGCAATGCCTGAATTGGCAGCCCACGAGTTACCCTCTGCAGCATGGGATATTAACCTCATGGACGCATTGGAAATGGATAATAGCATGGCCAGTTGTGAGGATGATCTTTTATATAGCAGTTGGGGGTTGTCATAATGGTTAAGGTGTTTATCTTATAAACACAAAGTGCAGGGTTTGATTCTCAAGTGGGATAACTAGCTAGATTAAAATGGCCCACAAAGGCAGGTAGCCTAGTACTAACCTATAATTAATGAATTCATTAATTGTTATTATTATTATTAATTATTATTAGTCCTCCACAGACATGGACTCTGAGAGGGATTTGGAAAGCTCCTTGGTCAAATCCCTCTGCAGCCTTGTAAAGTGCACTAAATAATTCACAGATCTCAAGACAAAGGTCACTGAAGCAAATATGCACTTTCTAAATCTGTCCAATGCTCTTGACTCCCTTTCAGGGGGATGGACAGAGGAGCTCTGCTCAGCTAGCTCCTTTGTTGTGGCTACTGCCACAACAATAGCATCAATAGGGACTCCTTTACTCCAATGGAGTCTCTCCTTTGTTGATGCCAAAATGTTATCTGGGCGACTGGGAATTGGTTTATCAGAGTCTGGTTCCTTCCATGCCCAGCAAGAGACTAGGTCGATAAGCTCATCAGCTGGGGGGGGGGGGGGTCACCCAAGATGTAGATGGACCAGAACCAAACGTTTCCAGAAATACTGACTCCTCTGGGGGGGAGTATCTGAGGACCATCCACATCCACCTTTCTTCTTAAGAATCTCTAGAATATGTCCAAATGAGACATCATCAGGTGGAGATCTGGGGGACCCTTCCCCTTCGTTGATGTCTGTATCCTCTTTGACAGATTCCATAGGGGAATCTATCTGCCTCCTTTTGCACATTGTCTTACAATGAACATCCTTAGTTGGATGCTTTGGGCGAGGTATCCAAAAAGAGGGAAAGTTCATGTAAGGAAACTGTCTGGATGCTAGTTGATACTGGCTGTCACTGTGGACTTGGTCTGATGGGATCACAGCTCAGATGCGCTGGGGAAATTAAGAGTAGGATCCAAGTAAGAAAGAGAAGTTGGATCTCTTGGATGAGAGAAAACCCTCCACACTACCTCAAAGGCAAATGGACTGGGAGAAGATGTGACCAGCAGCACTGGAGAAGAAACTTCTGAAGCAGCCAAGCCGTGATCCTGTTCTGATCCATGCCTCAAGGACACAGCCAGACCTGAGCTATCTAGCGCCAAGGCTCTGAGGGGCAAGGATGCCTCCAACAACATTAGAGTAGAACCCAATTCCCCCAGATCATATGCCAATGCTTTAGCTATATGACTTATCCTGATCCAAGGGGCGGGAGCGGAATCAGTCAGGGAAACTGTTGGGGTCAGAGACTAAACATCTTCAACTCTGACACTGACTCTCTTGGGACTCTTGGATCTGAGGGCTGTGAAGCCATGTGGCAGATTGGAGAAGGAAATATTATATGGGAAGTGGAAGGGAGGCTCATGGATCTGATGGGAAATGGAGCTGGAATAACTCCCATCTGAATCTGAGCTCTGAAGAACTTCCTCATCATCCTATCCACTTTGGCCTCAGAAAGACGTCTGGAAGACCTAACAGGTGAGGCAGTGGACTCTGGCCTAAAGTGTTTCCTTGGTGAGGTTTGAAAAAGGGGGGAATGGAGCTGAGGAGACACTATATCAGTCCCAAAATTTGGGTGATCGAGTTCAAGGAGATTTTGAAGCACCAATGATCAGATCCAAGGTTTTTTGGATCCAAAAGCTGTTTCTGAGATTTACTTGATACAGTAATTAGATCTGAGGGTTTAGGGTGTGAAGGTTTCCTTTTTGGATCCAAGAAAGTAGGATCTGAAGATCTTTGAATCGTCTGAGGGGGCTCTAAAGTCACAGAGGTAGAAGGAGTATTTGGAGATCGAGGAGTGGAGCTCTCTCTAGACTTCAATGGAGCTTTAGAAAGCTTACTGGTGGTTTGAGCCCCACAGGAAGAAGAAGAATAAGAAGGGGGTAGCAATCCCTTAAGGACTAACTTGTTCCATCTATCCACAACTGCCCTAGAATTAAAGGCAGCACAGGTAGCACAATTAGTGTTGAGGTGTGCTGCTTCTAAGCAATAAACACACTCCCTGTTGGCATCAGAATTTGGGATTTTGTGCCCACAGGAAGTTTTTTTTTTAAAACCTGTTGGCTTTTTGGCCAAAACTACTAACTAAAATAGAAAGAAAAGAAAGATTTTTTTTAAATTTTTTTATTAGTATATAGCAAGCTACCAACAATGATAGGAGACATATCCTAAAAAGGGTAGAAAAGAAGAAGAAAGTAAAGTAAACTGGTACCAACAATGGTATGCAACAAGGATACCTAAAAGGTAGAAAAAAGGAGGAGTTGAATAAGGGCTAACATAAAGAAAGTCCAAAAAACTAACTAAAGAAGAGGGAGGATGTAAAGAAAAAAATACTCACAAATGTTCATACAATTGAAAAATGGCTTCCTAGAGAGGATCTGTGTCCATACAAGATGGTGGCAAATGAGATCTGAGGTATTGTAGGCTAGCTAGGGCATTATGGGTAGAGGAAGAAGCTCAAGAGTTGAATCTGTAAGTCTGAAATATGCAGCTTAAACTGGATCCAAAACCCAAATATTGAGGAAGAATGAAAAGGACAACATCAGATCCAGCATTGCACACCAGAGTCCTTGTCCTGGTAATAAGATGAAAATAAATAATTATTTTTCATTTGATAATGACATGGTTTGGCCTCTACAATATCAAGTTTCTATAAGATCGTTCCAGTTTAGGCATCTAAAACGATGGTAATCCCAATACCTGACTTCAACTTTTGTATAGTGATCCACTTATAAGTGGTATTTACTTGAACTGCAACAGTTTTATAGAAAGTGTTAGATTTGTAAACAGAACTACTGATGTCATGCTAAAGGGTTATGGTTTTGATAATGTGGTCAGTATTCTACAACAGCAATGCAAAATTAGTGGGAAAATGTAATGTATGAAGGCATTTGTAACTCAGTTTAAAAAAATCTCCTAACACATTTTTGTACTGTGCTTGTAAAATACTTTTGAGAAAAAAAAATAGGTCTTTTCAGATTCAAATGCTTAACTGAAGCTTCTAGTGTTTTCAGGATAAAAAAATCTTCCTATTGCTGCAGATACTAGTAAGTAGTAGAAAGAGTCATTTGAAGTTATGACAATTCTTGGATTGCAGTACTAGCTTTGAACCTCTGGAAAAATGTGGGAAAGGGTCTGTCAGAGCTCATAACACAGGACTACTAGATGTCGATTCTTACAAAGCTTGGAATTTAACTACTTTCTTTGGCTAGTGTAGTGCTGTAAATTTGCTCTGAATGGCTTGTAACAGGCTCAAGGAGAAATGTCACGGTCATTCAGGAATAACATGGAAACACTTTTGCTACAGAAGATGTGTAAGATTCCTGTGACTCCCTCTCTTGCCATTGTATCTTAATGGAATAGGAAAACATCATACTTTCCTTATATTTAACATGATTAATATGAAGGGGACTTGGATTCTGGGAAAGAGACAAGAAAGAACTAAAACAAAATTATATTATGTCAGACTCCTTGTCAGCCATTTTCTGAAAAAAATATATTACCATTTTAAAAAACACATCTATTTATTTTAATGCACTAAAAGAGGCTAGAAAACAAAGATGCAATCTAAAAATGTATTTTTGTTTTGGAAGTGGAGTTTTCCTTTAAAAAGCAAGAAAGCAGATTTCAATTTACAAGCCTATGTTACAGGTTATGGCAAGGCTTTTCATTTTCATAGATTTCTGTATGTTTAATCCAGAAATTCACTGCTATATTTGTTAGATTTGATTAAGGTTTATCTTTTAAGGCTTTTTTGTGTTGTACTGGGGATGACAGCACACACTAATCATAAAAAAACTCAAACCTGATTGGCCAGATTTATTCTCTAGCTGTGACAATGTTCCTAAAATAACACATCCACTATTTTTCTTTCTTTTTTTTTTTGTTTTCATGCATCACTAACATGACCATTGCATAACTCTCCCCTGGATTTACGAAGTCCTTTATAGTGCGCAGGATTAGTCTAAGAGTTATTTTTGGCAACATGGCCAATGTGCGATCCAGGAACGCGCTCCCGGGACGTGCACATGAGCTCTTAGACTAATCCTGCACAGACTGAGCTCCTGTATGCAATTTGCCATCATTTGCAGGTGAAAACTATGCAAATGAGGGTAATATGCGATCCAAGAAGCCAGAAGCTGTCAGTGCAGGACGAGTGCAGTGTGCAGAAATGTACTCGGTTAGTAACAGAGTACATTTCTGCAAACTACAAAATGGAGCTATGACAGCTCCAAATAAAGGCTGTATATCATTGATGAAACAGGCCAATGGCCAAGTAGAAGGCCACTGGCATTGCAAAATGTGTAAAAAATAAAAAAAAACAACTTTTATTTTTTTTTTGCCGATCTTGCCTGCTTAAGCATAGGGCAGTGGAGCGCAAATGGGATTGGGGGGGAATAATAAAACAAACCTAAAATAAGCATTCTAACTAAAAGTAGTATTCTGCCATGCAAGTCAATGGCAGGCATAAGACAACCTGGCCAGTGAGTAATGGTTGCTAAGGGGGGACGCTCAATGTGGGACATGTAACTATGGATTAGCAGGCAATCCTATGCAAATGAGGGGAAGGATAGTGAATCCCAGATTTCCCCAGGGTACGAGGCAGGTCCCAAGAGTGTAAGAGTATAAATAGCAAGACTAGGATATAGGTGACATTATGGGGGGATGTCAGGCATACTGAAAGTGGATTGGAGCCCTGTGGCTTGGGACTGCTCCTAGCTTAGCACAGCTAAGCTAGAAGTGTGTCCAAACCTGCCTAGCACTCTTTACAAAGTGTAAGCGGGTGCGCGAGCTGCACACCGGGTTTTACAGGAAGAAAAAGGAAGTTAAACCAGGAAATAGCAGCTCTGTGCACATTTGAGCACTTTGTTTGCGCAGCACGCACACGGGCTTAAACAGGGAGGCAATGGGAAGGGAAAACAGCAGCAGGAAGGTAATCAAGGAGAACTAGCTTAGCTGGCAGGTGAAATGCATCAGAATCAGCCAATTACACAGACAGCAGACCAGCCCAGCCCAGAACACTACTATAAACTAAGCAAAAACCTTCCCCTCTGTTTTTTCCACACTCTACACCACCAGTGTAATGTACAAAATGAGAAGGACTGCAGCAGGCAACATAGAACAACATGTGCAAGAGGCTGAGGGTGGTGAGGCTGTGAATGCTGCTGAACAACCCACAGTGAGGAGACGGAGAAGAGTGTACAGACCCAGGGTAACCTACCAGGGACTACATGAGCTGGAGATAGTGGAGCGCTATAGGGTGGACAGAGACCTTCTACAGCAAATTGTTGAGCTGTGCCGGCCACACCTGACATGCCAAACTGGCCAAGGGGAACCTATCCCAGTGGATACCAAGGTATGTGTAGGCCAAGGTATACTAGCCACAGGTACCTCCCAAAGCACAACTGGGGATATCATGGGGATCGCACAGGCATCAATATCCAGAGTATTTCACCAGTTCCTGGATGCCATGGCAGCACATGTCAGTGAGCATGTATATTTCCTCAACACACGTGAAGTGTTGAACAGCAATATGCGCCTTTTCTATCAAATAGCAGAATACCCTGGGGTAGTGGGTGCTATAGACTGCACGCACATACGCATCAAAGCACCACCCGATGAGCAGGGTAGGGCCTACATCAACCGGAGGGGCATCCCCTCCATCAACTGTCAGGTTGTATGTGATGCCCTGGGCATTATAATGAATGTGTGTGCTGGCTGCCCTGGAAGCTATGACGATTCACACATATGGCATCTGATGCAGCTGCACCACAGATTTGCCAATGTGGACATCCCCTACAGTCACCTAGTGGGGGATGCTGGGTACCCCCTGGAGCTGTGGCTGATGACATCCATCAGAAATGCACATACACCTAAACAACAATGCCCTAATGAGGCACACGCACAGGCCAGACATATAATAGAGCATGTGTTTGGGATGCTCAAGTCACGGTTCCAGTGTCTGGACACATCTGGTGGAGCCTTGCAGTATTCACCAGCTATATGTACCCAAATTGTTATGGCATGTGCTATGCTACACAATATGATCCTGCGGAAACAGCTGCAGCAGGAACAGCATGGGGCAGGGCCACACAGCCACCCACCAATGCCAAGGCGTGTACAGGCACAGAGTGACTCGGAGGAGGAACAACCTGAGCCTGCCCCAGTAGGCAGAAGGAGGCGTGCCCAGTATGACTTGGCCTTGGCAAAGAGGCAACGCATAGCATATGCACTGACACAGTAGGGACCCAGGGAATGACACCTCTCTCTGACTCACACAGACAGTAAAAGGGATGCCAAACATGACACTACCTGTGCTCTACCATGTACAGGGAGTGTACTATGTACATCCGACATAGGCAGCCCTCCAGCACCATCCTCAAGTCTGGCACACCCTCAAGGTAAGTCAATCAACCTACCATTTGACAAATGGAGTAGAATGTGTTGTTACCTGTAGCTATGGTATGGATATGAGCAAGCAAGGGAACTGGGTGGGTGAATGTTATGGCAGCAGACAGTAGATATCCACAGTGGCACCATGACATCTGTAACACATACTGGAGTCACCACAGTAGCCAGTACTACACAGGGTGACAAAACCCACTGCAGGAAATGGGCTGAGTGACATGTGTGTCCATAAGACCCACACATGTAAGTCAGGAAGGTGCACATACCCAACAACAGTTTCAGCCGGCAGTACAAGTGTAGACAAGCACAAACAAATGCTGTACTATGTTCTCTGAATGAGCCCTATGGGTAAACCCTCCCCCAGGCCTACACAGACAGACTACAGCAGGCCAGGCACTTGGATGTAAGTTGTGAAGGCTAGGAAGTCAGAAATTAATATGTAGGTAATTAAAGCTAAGATCTGTAGTACACTGGTATGCCTCTTGCCAGCACGATAGGTAAGACTACAGACTGAAATGGAGTACCTGACATACCAGTACAGTCCTAGCAAATGTGTACAAGTGTCAGGTGTGCCCCCCCCAGTCTACGTACACTTATAGTAACAGTCAGGTGTGCCCCCCCACTCCTGTGTAGAAACGTAGAAACAGTCAGGTGCCACCCGCTATGCAGAAATGTAGTCAATGCCAAATGACTGATGTATACCCTGCAGACACAGCATGTGTACAACACAAAGATCAGCACCGCAGTACAAACTACCTGGACTTGATCCACACATGCAGTACAGATGGCCATACTGGGCATGCTCACACACTTAGAGGAATGAAGGCAATGTCAGTCAACAACATACTGAAAGGTCATACTGGGCATGCTCACACACTTAAACACATGAAGGCCATGTCGGCAAACACCAGTGGACTAGACATATCTGGCAGTCGCAGTTCTTAGTGCAGACACATATCAGTATGCACCACTCGTGCCTCTCACACAAAGTGGATAGGAATACAGACACATATGTAATGACAACACACTATAATAAGCCAAAGGTAGACGGACATAGATGTGTGGAAGAGGGTGACCGTGACAAGGAGCCATCCGGGCCTGTCCCATCCAGCACACAGCCAAAGGGCCCCAAACACATGAGGTGCAGATGTCACTCACTGCAGATATTAGCCACCAGTATCTGTCAGCATGACAGACTATGTGGTGCATGTGCCAGCTGTGCAACATGACTGTACAAGGAAGTAGTCATCTAGTAGCTGTATACACGTACCTGTAACATATGACCCCGTGTGTGCCTGCATGTGGCATGTCAACCCCTACATGAATAGGTTATGGCCCATATACACACCGCCCTCCCCATAGCAGTATTATGGCAAGCCTGCTGAGGTCATCCAATGTGTAATACACCTTTGGGAGAGCTGTAGCTCAGTAATCGCCATGGCGCATCCCATAACTGTGTACTGCTGTAGTGATAAACTAGTTAGGTAGTAGTACTAACCCCAGACTTGCCAATTGTGTGAGTGTGTGTGTCTGTCTGTCTCTTGACTGTGTAGAGAGAAATGCTTCTTAGGCTACTCACACTCCGTAAAATTTATATACTCAATTTTGGCAAGGCTGCTGATGTCACTCACCTAGAAATACACCTCTGGGAAAGTCATAGCCCAGTAATCTCTGTAGAGTGTCCCGTAACTGTGTACTGCTGTCGTGTGATAAAGTAGCTAGGTAGGTGTTCTAACCCCAGACCTGGCAAGTGAGTGTGTGTGTGTGTGTGTGTGTGTGTGTGTGTGTGTGTGTGTGTGTGTGTGTTTGTGTGTCTGATGGAGTAGGGAGCAATGCTTTTTTAGGCTACTCACACTCCGTACGATTCATATACTCAACTTTGGCAAGGCTGCTGATGTCACTTACCTAAAAATACACCTCTGGGAAGATTATAGACCAGTAATCTCCGTAGTGCATCCTGTAACTGTGTACTGCTGTAGTGTGATAGACTAGTTAGGTAGATGTTCTAACCCCAGACTTGGCAACTGTGTTTGTGTATGTCTGACTGAGTAAAGACCAATGCTTTTTACGCTACTCACACTCCATACAATTCATATACTCAACTTTGGCAAGGCTGCTGATGTCACTCACCTAGAAATACACCTCTGGGAAATTCATAACCCAGTTATATCTGTAGCGTGGCCTGTAACTGTGTACTGCTGTAGTGTGATAAAGTAGATAGGTAGGTGTTCTAACCCTAGACCTGGCAAGTGTGTGTGTGTGTGTGTGTGTGTGTGTGCGCGCAAGTGTGAATCTGTGTGTGTGTGACTGAGTAGAGAAAAATGCTTTTTAGGCTGCTCACACTCCGTACACATCATATACTCATCTTTGGCAAGGCTGCTGATGTCACTCACCTAGACATACACCTCTGGGAAGTGTGTAGCCCAGTAATCTCCATAGCGTGTCCTGTAACTGCGTACTGCTGTAGTGTGATAATGTAGTTAGGTAGATGTTCCAACCCCTGACTTGGCAACTGTGTGTGTGTGTGTGTGTGTGTGTGTGTGTGTGTGTGTGTGTGTGTGTGTGTGAGTGAATCCGTGTGTCTCCGTCTGTCTTTGTCTAAGTAGAGAACAATGCTTTTTAGAGTACTCACGCTCCTCAGAATTCATATACTCAACCTTGGCAGGGCTGCTGATGTCACCCACCTAGAAATACACCTCTGGGAAGGTTGTAGCTCAGTAATCTCTGTAGCGTGTCCTGTAACTGCGTACTGCTGTAGTGTGATTTCGAACTGTGGTAGGGTTCCATCTCTACCCATGGCAGTTCTGGATGTTTTGTGTGTTTTCCAATGTCTGTGTATGGAGGAATGCATTATAGGCTACTCACTCACAGTAAAATTCAAATGCCCTACTTTGGCAATCCTGCTGATGTCATTGATTGTGAAATACAACTTTGTGGACAAAGGTCTGTAGTAATCCCTGTGGTGTGATCTATAACTGCTCCATGCTGTAGTGTGATATAGGCTTTGGTCAGGGGTTCAATACCACACATGTCTGTTGTGGATGTTTTGTGTGCATCTCACTGTCTGTGTAGGGAACAATGCATGTCAGGCTAGTCACCTGCAATACAGTTGAAATGCCCTTCTTTGGTAATCCTGCTTATGTCATTCATTGTGAAATACACCTTTGGGGAAGGATTTCTCTAGTAATCCCTGTGGTGCGTTCTATAACAGCTCCATGCTGTAGTGTGATATAGACCTCGGTCAGGGGTTCTATACCCACACATGCCAGTTGTGGATGTTTTGTGTGTCTCACTGTGTAGGGAGCAATGCATTTTAGGTTAGTCACTCGCAGTACAGTTGGAATGGCCTTCTTTGGTAATCCTGCTGAAGTCAATCAATGTGAAATACACCTTTGGGGAAGAAGTACTTCAGTAATGTCCATGGTGCGTAGTGCTGTAGTGTAATGAAATAGTTAGGCAGGCAGGGGTTCAACTCCCAGACATGACAGGTGTGTGTGTGTGTGTGTGTGTGTGTGTGTGTGTGTGTGTGTGTGTTTGTGTATGTTTGTAACTCGTATCCTGTGTAGAGGTGGTTGTGAGTGTGTGACACCTGTGGGCAATGTGGAGGGGGTTTTGCTTATTTCTTTTATGGTGGCCCTACTATACATCACAATGCCAACCATACAAGGATAACAGATGTAAATTAGCTGAGAGGCTGGAGTGCAAAGCCATACCCATACATATGACATCAAGGCCAGCCACGTGTTTGGATGTGGGGGGATGCCTATTCATACAAGACGTATAGTGTGCGGGGCCTCTCAACTCCATTAATGGTGCATGTGGACATATGTGTATTTGTTAATCTGCCATTGCTATCTACAGATGTATGGCCATATATACCTATATAGATTTATATATCTGCTAATATATATATATATATATATATATATATATATATATATATATATATATATATGTATAAAACTATGTCCGTATATACCTACATATATATCTGCGTATATGTAGACATATAGGTGTAGACACATATATGTGTTGATTTAGGCATATGCATGTATATATGTGCATATATATATATATATATATATATATATATGTATATATATATATATATATATATATATATATATATATATATATATATATATACATACATATCTAGATATGTTGTATCTGTTTAGATATTAATATAGTTACACACACATACATCTTGATGTTGGTATACATTCTCTGTACTGTTACATGACTGGACTGGATGATGTGTTTCTGAAAACATCAAACTTCTTTGTATCTGGCGGAGCCTAGATGGCTATCTGAAGGCAGCAGTTTTTTAGAGATCCATAAACTAGTATCAAATTCAGGAAATTTCACTAATTGTTTCTCTAACAAAACTTTATAAATATTTAGTTAATAGTCTAAAATAACTAATTACAAATTTTGGTGGGTTTTTACAAGAAATTTCCTGTCAAAATACTCAGGAGTCTTTACACAGCAACTGAAGAGATGAGTAACCTGAAGAACTATCGCTCTGAACTGTCACTAAAAAAGGAACTCCAAATGGTAACTACCACATTACAAGAACTATCTATAAAAATGGATGATTTCAAGGTTAATCTACAAAATCTAAAAGAGAAAGTACAGTTTTGTACCTACCATAAATGTAGATGTTCGAGTGTTCACACTGCTGCAGTCATCACACTTGGGTTATCCTGCCGTCAGGCGGTCCTGCAGTCAGCCAGAGTTCCAAAGTCTTGGTCTGGCATCGGTTGCTGTCACTTCTTCCCTGACGTCAGTGCGCCAGGGGTATATAAGAGGCATCCAACGCCATTTTCTTCAGTTTTTCTTGCCCCAGATGTCAGGTGCCCTCAAGTAGGTTGGAAATACTTATTGCTAATAAAACATATAAAAGGAATACCTTCAGTTACAAGCAAATACACCACAACGGTTGTACAGGATAGAAAGGTATAGAAAAGTTCAGCTAGGTCAGAGGGGATGGAGGGAGGGTAACCTGGACTGCAGCAGTGTGAACACTCGAACATCTACATTTATGGTAGGTACAAAACTGTACTATGTTCATCGTGTTACACTGCTGCAGTCATCACACTTGGGTTGAATCCCAAAGCTAAGGATGGACGGTGGAACTAAACAGGGTTTGGAGAAGCTAGTAAGCCCTGCAGAACTGCAGTGCCAAAGCCAGCTCTGGTTTTAGAGTATAGAGGTAAGTGATAGTGCTTGGTGAAGGTGTGCACTGAACTCCAAGTTGCAGCCTCCAAAATATCCTTGGTTGGTACCCCTCTGAGGAAGGCTGTTGATGTTGCTGTAGCCCTGGTGGAATGGGGCCTAATGTTACCAGGTACAGGTTTCCCATGGTGTGTGTAGCAAAAATGGATACAATGTCCTATCCATTTTGAAATGGTCTGTTTTGAGATAGCCTTTCCTTGTGATCCTGCAGCATAGGATATAAAGAGCTGGTCAGATTTCCTGAAAGCCTTAGTTTTATTCAAGTAATAACGTAATTGCCTGTGAATGTCCAAAGAGTGTAGGAGCCTTTCCCCTTTGTTCTGGGGGTTTGGATAAAAGGTAGGCAAATGAATGGTTTGGTTTAGGGCCACACTGGATACCACCTTTGGCATAAAGGAAGGGTTAGTTCATAAAGCGACTCTGTCTTGATGAAAAATGAGGAAAGGCTCCACTGCCATTAGGGCCTGTAACTCTGAGACTCTTCGTGCTGAAGTTATTGCTAGCAGCAGGGCAGTTTTCCATGATAGAAACTGTAAATCAGCTGTAGAAGCTGGTTCAAAGGGTGGTAGTGTAAGTTTTTCCAAAACAAAGTTGAGATCCCAAGTTGGTGTTGGTGCTCTTCGGGGCGGTCTTATGTTCGTAGCTCCTCTGAGGTACTGTTTTAGTAATGGATGTGAAAAATATAGGAGGATCCGTGTTGTATTGAGCTGAAATAGCTGAGGCGTGGATCTTAATGGATGAAAAGGAAAGTCCTTTGTGCAACATCTCAGTTAAATATTTTAGAATCTGAGGAATATTTGGGACAAGGGGATTCTGGCCTTTAGCCTGGTTCCAGGCGCAGAATCTTTTCCATTTGTCTGAATAGGTTTTCCTGGTGCTGGGCCTCCTGGCCTCCAGAATGACATCCATAACAGCTTTAGAGAGAAGTGTTGACTGGTTGCTTAGGTAATTTGCCATGCAGGCAGATTTAATGTCTTGAGCTGGCTGTGTAGAATCTGATTGTTTTGCTGAGTGAGCAGGTGAGGAATTTGAGGTAAAATCCATGGTGGGCCTTGAGCCATGTTCCTTAGTATTGGATACCAGTGTTGGCATGGCCAGTCTGGAGCAATGAGTATCATTTGTAGCCTCTCTAATCTGGCTTTCAGCAGCACCTTTGCCAGAAGAGGCAGTGGAGGAAAGGCATACACTGTTAATGTTTTCCAACTGAATGAGAGGGCATCCACTTTCCAAGCCAATGTATGGTATGTCCTTGTGTAAAATTTACGTAGTTGGTAGTTTTGGGGGGAGGCAAACAGATCTATGTCTGGGCTCCGCCATTTCTGAGTTATCATTGCGAATACTTGTGGATCTAGTTTCCACGCGTGAGGATCTATGATGTTTCTGCTTAGATCGTCTGCCAATGTGTTTTTCTTTCCTGGCAGGAATTGTGCTTGTAGTTGAACTTGGTAGGTCAGTGCTATGTTCCACAAGGTCATTGCTTGCCTGCATAGGGGGTAGGAATGTGTGCCCCCTTGCTTGTTTATGTTCCACATCACTGTGGTGTTGTCCATCTTTATTAGTAGTTGTCCTGGATGTAGGATGTCCTTGAAAGCTGTTAGGGCATTTTGTACAGCTAGCATCTCTTTTTGATTGATATGTAGATGCCTTTGATCTGCAGACCATTTGCCCTGAATACACTGTCCTGCCATGTGTGCTCCCCAGGCATAATCCGATGCATCCATTGTTATAGTTTGCCTGGCTGTGGGTAAGGTAAAAGGCTGAACCTTGTTGAGGTGACATGTCTGAGCCCACCATAGAGACTCCTGTTGAAGGCAGGGAATGAGTGGTATTATTGTTTCCAAGCTGTGGCTGTGCTGAGTCCATACGCTTTTCAGGAACCATTGTAATTTCCTCATATGCAGTTTTGCATATGGTATTAGTAGTATGCAAGATGCCATGAATCCCAAGGCCTGCAGAATTTTTCTTGCAGGGAGTTGGGTCTTTGTTGCCATCATTTTGAAGTATTGAGTCAGTTGTCCTTGCTTGTCTGGCGTGAGATAAGCCATCTGGGCTGTTGTATTTAAGCTGGCACCCAGTAATATTATGTCTTGTGAGGGCACTAGTTTTGACTTCTTTTCGTTTACTGTGTACCCTAGGCAACTTAATAGGTTTTTGACAAACACCAGATGCTTTAAAAGAATGTCCTTGCTTTCTGCTTGAATAAGGCAGTCGTCCAGGTATGGATATATTTGAATTCTTCTTTGTCTGCAGTATGCAATTACTGGTGCCAGGCATTTTGTGAAGACCCTGGGCGCAGTAGATAAGCCAAAGGGCAGTGCAGAGAATTGGTAATGGGTTGAACCTGCTATAAATCAGAGGTATCATCTGCAATTTTGTCTGATAGGGACATGCAGGTATGCCTCCTTGAGGTTCAGCGTTACTAGCCAATCCTTCTTGCCCAGCATGGGAAGAAGTTGCTGTAATGTTAGCATCTTGAATTTGGGTACTTCGAGATATGCGTTTAGAATTGAGAGGTCCAGAATTGGTCTCCAGGCTTTGTCCTTTCGGGGAACTAGAAAGAGTCTTGAGTAAAATCCGTGTCCCTGCTCCTTTGTAGGAACCTGTTAAATGGCTCTCGTGTCCATGAGAGCTGTAATTTGTTTTTGAGCCTCTGCCCATTGATTTGGTGGCAGGTTTGGCATTCCTTTTATCCTTGGTAAAGTGTGAAAGTGGAATCTGTATCCTTGAGAGACAATATTTAGGACCCATTTGTCTTTTGTGATGATGCACCAGTTGTCTACAAAAAGTGTTAGCTTTCCTCCCAAGGGAGCTGCCAAGAGGGATTTGCGTGGCAGTCTGAGGGGTAAGTCATTGTGTTTGTCTTCTGGTAGATTGAGATCTGTCTTCTCCTCCTTTCTGGGTTGTGGCACCCCATTGTCGAGGCTGACCTCTGCCCCTTGGGCATCTGTATTTGCCCCTCTGTGGTCTGTCAGAAGCTGGAAAGGACCAGTTTTTGGTTGGCCAATTTCTGCTGAAACGAGGGGGTTGACCCTGTAAAAAAATCCTTGACCGTCTGCATAGATTTTGCTTTATCCTCCATTTTCTTTAAAACCTCTTCTGCTTTTACACCAAATAAAACATCCTGCTGTAAAGGTGCATCCAATAATTTTGCTTTTACATGATCAGGTAAAGTTTGTTCTTTTAACTAAGCATGCCTACGTATGACAGTCCCTGTCACTGCTGCTCTACAAGAAGCTTCCAATGAATCAAATCCATATTGCAAAGTACGTTTTCCCACTTGTTCAGCTGCATGAAACAAATCTTGCATTTCCTTGTAATCAGGCTGCTCTGTATGTGTGATCATTTTTTGTTTTAATTGAGACATCAAATATTGTTGATATTTCAGCATGTGAAACTGGCAATTTAAGGCCCTCATAGCTAGAGTAGCTGAGGTATATATTTTCTTTCCCCATCTGTCTAGTGCTCTAGAATCCCTTTCATAGGGAACAGGATTTTTAGCAATAGAGGCCTTAACCCCTTTGGGACCCTGGGAAATGGTTTCTGGGTCAGCAACAGGGCTTTTATATAGGAATTTGTGTGAGTCAGGGACTCTGTAGTATCTGTCTGTTTTGGCTGGTGCAGGAGGTAGTGAATCTGGGTTAAGGCTAAATTCTGAATAAACATCATCCACAATGTCTAACACTGGTGGAATAGCAAGTGGTCTGTGCTGGGGTAGTAAATGGAACTCTCAGAGCCTTTTCTTAGAATCAGAGTAATCCTGGCCTTCCCAGTGGAAATGTTCCCTCAGGGTATGTAAAGTTTCCCCAAAAGAGTAGTCTTCTGGGGGAGATGCTGAAGGAATAGACACTTCAGCATCAGAGTCTTCATAAGGGGGAAAAGAATATTCCTGTTCCTCAGAAGAATCTGAGGAAATTGAAACCTGGTCAGAGGAAGCATAGTCCTCCTCCTGTCTAGGCCTTTTATCAGGAGAGGGATGGGAACCCCTGATTAGGGTAATTAAGTCTTCAGCCATCTTAAGCATCTGTTTCTTAGGCATGGGGCCTTGTACTGGAGACTGCTGTACAGTCTTCTTTGCTTTTAAAGGAGTTTTCAGCTTTGCATAGGATTTATAGTGATTGTAGTCGGTCTGAAGACACCTTCTGCAACTGAAGGCGTTTCAACTGCACCGGAATCTCCTTCAGCCATGGAGTCGGAAGGGCCTAAAGATAAAGGTTGTGGAGGCCTAGCAATCTCCTCTTGTGAATCGGATGCCGCTTGGGGTTCTGAATCAGCGGTCGTCAGGGGCTGAGTATGCGCCTCACTGAAAACCGGAGAACCGGCGACTGGCTTAGCAGAGGCCTTGGAGTCTGGTCTGGGTCTCGGCTGCCTGTCCTTATCTTTGCATTTTTTATGCATTCCGGTCGTCAGTTGCTCCGACTGCATGGTATAATTAAATTTCCTACCAAAATAATGTTGGGCGAAATCAAACAGACGTTTTATAGTTAGTTTGTTAAACCTAGCACAAAACTGACAACCTGTGATGTCGTGGTCTGGGCCTAGGCAAGGAATGCAATAAGAATGAAAGTCCTTATGAGGTATTTGCTTCCCACAAGAAATGCAATTGTTAACTTTTTTTGACATCGGACTGTGGCAAGAAAAGGTTCCCCAATGGAGTACTTAGCTTTATTGAAGACTTCGGTCTGAAATTCGAATTGAAAATCTCAGGAGTCATCCGACCAGCTCTTGCGAACTGCTTCTGCTTCGGGCACCACGTGACAAGAAAGACTGAAGAAAATGGAGTTGGATGCCTCTTATATACCCCTGGCGCACTGACGTCAGGGAAGAAGCGACAACAACCGACGCCGGACCAAGACTTTGGAACTCTGGCCGACTGCGGGACCGCCTGACGGCAGGATAACCCAAGTGTGATGACTGCAGCAGTGTAACACGATGAACATCTCTCAGAAACAAACAGAAGTCTTTAAAGAAATGCTTCAGCAACATCAGTTTAAGTTAACAACTTTTGAAACTTCTTTATCTGACATCGATGGAAGACATAAAGAAGAGGTGACACAAACAGATTTTCTCCTGAAACAAAATATCTGGCTCTCCAACAAAGTAGATGACTTAGAGAATAGGGAGAGAAGATCAAATATCAGGATTTTCGGTCTACCTGAGAATACAGAGGGAAAAGACATTATCTCCTTTCTAAATTCATGGATACCAGAAATTCTAAATCTTAATGAAGGCTTGTCATTTGGCATAGAAAGGGCACATCGTGCTTTGGGAAATAGAATTTCAGCATCATCCTCTTCTTCTGCCTCTATGCCACCAAGATCAATTATAATAAAATTTTTATTCTTTACGGACAAAGAACTGGTGCTAAAAACAGCATGGAGGAAAAGTCCAATAAAATATAATCAACATCTAATAAGATTTGACAATGACTACTCCACTAAAGTACTTGAACAGAGGAAAAAGGCATGGCCACTAATAAAAATTCTGAAACAGAATAATATCAAAGCTCAAATAGCCTTCCCTGCAAAGATAAGGATACAGTACCTAAGTGAGATGAGAAACTTCAACACTCTGGAAGAAGCCTTTCAATTCATCAAAAATAATAACATTATAACCATCCCAGAAGAAATGGAATGGACATCCCCGTCACTGAAGAGATCCACTGAAAAAACTAGTTGGACTGATGTCAAAAAGAAGAAACAAAAAACTGAAACTAAACTACTTACTTCGGTGAAGTCTCTCAAAGTATCAACTGATACCTAATAACAAAAAGACTTTTAAATGGACTAAACGTGTTACATAACATTCATTTTCATACATATAAGTAATACTAGAGTAAAAGAAAAAGGTATGTGCTTCTATTACCTCATATATAATTTATAAATCTAAGTTATATTTTAACTAAACAATCTATTTCTAATATTGTCATCCTTCTCACCTTGCTTTATGCCTCGTTATCTATCTTTATATATAGATATTTACCCTATTTATCTATTTATTTAGATTTCTTTTTCTCTATATAAATATTTAATTATAAGTATACCTATAGTTAGTTTTTAGTCTAGTAGTACTTCACTTGCAAAG
This sequence comes from Protopterus annectens, assembly GCF_019279795.1. Lineage (NCBI taxonomy): Eukaryota > Metazoa > Chordata > Ceratodontiformes > Protopteridae > Protopterus > Protopterus annectens. The sequence continues at coordinate 688,107,451 of NC_056727.1, read as the reverse complement.
TATTATTTCATAGTTATGTGGTAATTAATTCATTATTTCATGCTCATTTTGTTATATAGTATATTTAACCTAATTACTATTAATGACTGATAGATTTTCCCATTGCTTTGTTGTGACCTAGACACTGGGTGAGATTTCCCTTAGCGGTGATGTAATGGTGTATAGTTGTTGTAATTCCTTTGAACGTTATGGCTGTTGGGTATCTGGTTGTTCAAAGGCTTTACGCTCTAGAGTGGAAACGAACTGTCATATAGATGTTGCTGTCTCTCTGGAATAGAGCGGAGGACTCTCTGTCTAACCTGGGTGAAGTTTGAGTGTTTTTGATGTGGAGGGGAGTTCGTTCTTAGCCCTGGCTACATTGGAGTGAAGTGAAGAGTAAGCATGTCAGTGTTTGTCTGTCAACTGGGGATCTCCGGTTTGGCTTGTATGATTGATATTTTATATTCCTTTGGGTTAACAAAATATGATGCGGGCTATGGATGAAGTCCCCTGAAGGACTGTTGGACGGGTGAGTCTAGCATTCAGCAAAATGTAGTCTGCAAGGTTTACTAAACTTTTTTTTTTTTATTTTTTATTGAAGAGGAAACATTGCTGTGAAATCGGAGATGTCTGTGTTTGGTGAGGTGAAAGAGAGGTGATTGTGTTTTTGGCTTTAGTTTCACTGTTTAAATAGAACCAGATGCTTAAGGCGACTGTTGGTTGATTTCTGAGTCAGACGGTGTGTGCAGTGTCTGGTGTAGAAGCTTTCAGAAGGCGCTCTTCATGCCTTATTTAAATAAAAGCTGATAGGGAATGAGTGAATGTTTTAAAACATAAGATTTTTTTCTCTCAGGAAACAGTTTGAGCGGGGAAAATCACTCTCGAGAAGGTAAAAAGAAGCTTTTAAAATCTCTGGCTCTCACGAGCTGTGTATACAGTTATGTACGTATTAAGCTACTGAATACTGAATGTAGCTATAGCAATGTACGAGAGTTGATGTGATTGGTCACCAGTATGTTTATTCTGTAAGAAGCCTGATCGTTTATAGTAACAAAATGGGCCGAACAGCTGTTCATGATTTTACATTTATTTAGGTACAGGAACTTAACACAGTATGTTTGAATCATTTTTGTAGAAGTAAACATTAAATCTAAGTATCTAGTCTATTAGAAACACTTGAAACTCTCGTATATAAAAGTGTTCTGTTATATTAATGTGTGAATACATCTACATATACATCTCTAGGAAAACTTTTCACACAACTTTAATATCAGCTGACATAATAAGAGCAAAATTTAAAAATGTTGATATGGATTATTTAATCAGTCCTTTTAATATGTAGAATAATATAAATATTCTTTGTCTTTTTGATTTAGGATATGATAATCATCAGTAATAGCTATTATATGTTACAAGTTTGTCTGACAAAAGTGTTAAATAGCTAATGAGTTGAAATGAAGTATTTACTGTATATCTTGGAATTTTGTGCTTCATGCAAGTTCAGAAAATTTAATATTCATTATTACAGACGTTATATTTATTTGATTAGTTACTAATTATGTATGTATGTGTATATATATATATATATATATATATATATATATATATATATATATATATATATATATATAGGTATGTGTGTATGTATATGTGTGTATATAAACATTTACTTATGTTGCTGAATGATAAATCATATACAATATTTTAATAGACTCCTATACTATTTAAGATTGTATATCTGGAGCTCTAATGAATGAAAAAAGGAAGTTAGTGGGATAGTTCACCAGATGTACCTATCTGATGGACTAGGAATGTATTTCATTCCATGGTGGGCAAGTTTTAATGTACAAACTAGTTTAATGTTATTTTTCTCTTTAATTTTTATGTTATTAATTATTTTCACCAAGTCTGACTTAATTATATTTGATTATATTAAAGTTAACATCTTACACAGAGATAGATGGATATTTACAAACTAATATTTTTCTTTTTATTATATGTAGAAGAGATGATTTCAGGAAAAAGTATTGACATTTTAAATACTTCTTTAAAATAACTTGGCATGGATATCACAGTATTATCTTTAAATATAAATGGATTAAATAATCCAAATAAACAATCTAACTTACTAAGATATTTAAAGATAAATAAACCCCAATTAATCTTTTTACAGGAAACTCATTTCAAAATTAATGATAATTTTAGTTGTAATCCAAGTGATTATAGAACCTTAGCATGCTCTAAATTGAAATCTAAGAAAAAGGGAGTAATAATCTTATGGAGAAATAATTCCCTAAACCCTGAAATAGTATATAAATATATAGATAACGAAGGGCTTATAGCTATAGTCATACTGAAGTTGAATAATAGGTTATGGACATTAGCTAACTTATACTGGTTTCCTGGTATTGGGACAGGAACACTTAAAAAACATCTAGATCAAATCATAAACATTTCCAGAGGGAATCTAATAATAGGGGGGATTTTAATTGTCTGACACTTCTCAAACTACCAACAAAAAATCTCCATGTTTAACAGCTACTGCAAAAATACTAAAAAAATGGATTGAGTCTATAAAATTGATAGATACCTTTAATGTTATTGATAATAACTCCTTGACATTTTCTCATCAAGATTATAGGTTTGGTACTCGAACCAGAATAGACAAACTTTTTATATCATAAGAGCTTCAATCCAAAATTACTTCTTTTTCAATAATCCCATTCCCTTTATCAGATCACAATTCACTAGCTCTTAAAGTACAAGTAGATTTTAAACCACTATCATTCCTTTCTAGAATACCTTCATACATTACAAAAATTAAAGAATTTAAACAATGGTTAGTAAAAGAACTAAATGTCTATCTAGACATAAACTATAACTCAGAAGTAAATATAGTAATGGTATGGGATTCATTAAAAGCTTATATTTATGGAAGAGCAATTGGCTGGTATAAAAATAAACTCAAAGAATGGGAATCTGAACTGCAAGAATTACAAAGGAAACACATTATATAAATCAAAAAATCAATCTAATACAATGGAGAACAAGAAGTTAATAGAAGAACTAAATAAAAGATATACTGATATTTTAAGTCATAAAACTAATTTAGCCATAGAAAGGTTAAAAATAAACGCTTATGCTACTTCTCTGAAACACCTACATAACTTATCTGTTAAAGTCAAAATGCAATCCAAATCCAATTCTATTGTTAATATTCTACACGAAGAAAGACATAAGAAGGTCTCAGAAATAGGAGATATATTAGACACGTTCAAATCTTATTACAGTAATCATTATAAAGATACATATAATACAACTGACCATTCATTGTTAGGAAATATGATCTCTAATATTAAATCAAATACCTGATAGTTTACAAAGAAATTTACAAAAACCTATTACACTCAAAGAAGTCGCAGATAAAATTAAAGATAGTAAATCTGGTAAATCTCTTGGAATGGATGGTTTAATTTCAGAAATTTACAAATTATTTCCCAAAAATATAATCACCTTGCTACATAAGACATTAATTGAGATTCAAACCCATGCAATTATTCCCCCTTCATGGAAATACTCTCTAATTATACCCATTTTAAAGGGAAACAAGGATGCTAGCCTTTGCAGCTCATATAGGCCAATTTTACTACTAAATAATGATTGTAAAATTTTTATGTCCATCCTGGTAAATACAATAAAAAATCAATTAAATGAAATCATTAACGATGACCAGACTGAATTTATTCAGAATAGACATACACATAATAACATTAAAAGAATATTGACTTTAACAGATTATCTAAATGAAGAAAATACAGAAGCCTTGATAATAGAACTGGATATTGAAAAAGCATTTGATTCCTTAAATTGGGACTATCTAATTAAAATTCTTGAAGCTTATAAATTCCCGCTTTCCTTTATCACATTTATTAAAAAAGTATATGAAAATAATTTAGCTTATGTCAAATTAGGACCCTTTACTTTAGAACCTATACAAATTATGAAAGGTACTAAAAAGGGATGCCCAATGTCACCCATTTTATTTGCACTGGCTATCGAACTATTGGCTATACTAATACGACAAAATCCAAAGATAAAAGGAACAAATATATTCAACCAATATAACTCTAAGGTCATGCTCTTTGCTGATGATGTACCTCTCACTCTACTGAACTCAAAAGAGGCCTTAGATGAACTAGATATTCTATTAGAGAAATTTTATAAGATTTCAGGTCTTTGCTGTAATAATCAAAAGTCTAAATATATATTATTAAATAAAAAAGGACATACAAGTAGATAAGAATAGTGTCATAGGAATGCAAGCTACAAAAATAAAATACCTAGGGATAGATCTATATGATAATATACAAGATATAATACAAAATAATTATAAAATGATTACTGACATAACAGATTCTCTAGTGAATAAATATAATAATCTGTTTCTAGTCTTTGAAGATAGACTTCAATTGATTAAAATGGTTTTTCTCCCTAAAATGTTATATATAGTCCAAGCTATTTTGTTAATTCCAGAGAGATCTTATCTTAAGAAAATAACATCAACACTACTAAGATTCTTATGGTACCCTAAAAGAAACAGAATTGCTTATGCGCATCATATAAGACAATGGGATCAGGGAGACATACATTTCCCAGACATTGAATCATATATAAATGCTACATTAATAAAAAACTGTGATTGAATGGATTAACCCTAATAACACATCCAACTGGAAATAATTACGCACAAGGATTCTATTAAATGAAAATAAACTTACTAAAAATATTACTATTATATATACGAATAATATACTATGGCATTCATTGTGTATAAATCTACAATACAATATATCTAAACCAACAAAGACATTTTTAATAAATCATTTATACGATCATTTTAGGAAGTCTATGAATATGAACATGGAATTAAAGATCTGGTTTCCAACATTAATCCCCTTCAGCATTGCAAAAGGTTTTCCAGATAGAATTCATAAAGAAATATTTATGCACTGGGAACAGAAAAAATATAATTTGTTTGCTCCATTGTAAAAAAATTAAAAAGTTCTGGATGTACAATATATGATGTCAACTTATGAATTAAATTCTAATGAATGGTTAATGCTTCAGAATATATTGACATTCTCCAAGGATCTATGTAGTGTATTAAATAATTTGTCATACTCATCTTTAGCTAAGTTTATAAGTAGATTGTTTGAAATTATTTATAATAATGAAAATATGAAGAATGGAACTTCTTACATATACAACTTAATAACAAAGTATAAAACAGCACCTAAAACAACATATTGGCAATTTATTACTAGAGGATATTCGATTCAATTAACCCCAGAAAATAAGCCAAATATATGACTTTCAGTAAAATTAACTTCCAGTTCTCAGTATTGGAGAATATTTACCTGGAAATTCCTACATAGATCCTTCTTGACTCCTGATAAAATTTCAAAATTCAATTCTTCTTGTAATGTAGTATGCTGGAGATGCCAACAGATTGTTAAAGCTGACTGGTGTCATATTTTTTATGAATGTAAAAAAATTAAACCCTTTTGGGAAAATATTACTAACTTCTTACAGGCTATTTACACAGATAATTTTATCTTGACCTAAGCTTTAATTTTACTGAATATATCTGAAGAGGTTTATCAAAAAAGAACTAATCTTTATGTTTTATGGACAATATTAGCTATAGCTAGGAAATGCATAACAAAGAGGTGGAAGTCTACCATAGTACCTGGAAGAGAAGAATTTCTATGCTTATTAAAGAAGACGGTGTTGATGGAAGTTAAAACCAAAGAATTAAGATGGTTTCCAATGCCATTAACTAATAATCCTTGGAGAAAAGTTTTGTCATTGGTTGACACTCTACAAATGGATCTAATCTCTTCTTAAAGAAATCATTCTTAAGTTAAATATCTTTATTTTGTTTAATTTGCTATCATTCATTTATTCATGTCAGGCTGTATGCAAATATGTACATAGTTTAACTTCATAGTTATTATGATTCTACATTGTAAAAGTATTTATTATTGTTGACCAATAATTAAAATAAAAAAATTTCTGAGTAAAAAAAAACTTCCTTGTATCTGTCATGGCTTAGTGGTAAGTCACTTTATCTATGGTGTGCAGGGTACTTGGATTGAGCCTTGCAAGAGTTGTTCATTTTGTTGCTGGGCAGAACACAGCCCATTGGATACACAGTGATTAAGGCACTTTAAAGCAGTTTAAGCAGGTTTGCATGGTTTTTCGTGGAGCTAAGCAATGTCTACACAGGTTAAGCAATTCAGCAGCTGAGTATAAGAAAAGTACAGTTTTGTACCTACCATAAATGTAGATGTTCGAGTGTTCACCCTGCTGCAGTCATCACACTTGGGTTATCCTGCTGTCAGGCGGTCCCGCATTCGGGCCGAATTCCAAAGTCTTGGTCCGGCGTCAGTTGCTGTCGCTTCTTCCCTGACGTCAGTGCTTCAGGGGCATATAAGAGGCATCCAACGCCATTTTCTTCAGTTTTCTTGCCCCAGATGTCAGGTGCCCCCAAAAGGTAGGCAATGTATATATATATATATATATATATATATATATATATATATGCATATGGCTATATAAAAATAAAACAAAACCCTTAGGTACAAGCAAATACACCACAGAGGTAGAATAGGATAAGGTGGTAGAGATAAGTTCAGCTAATTCAGAGGGGATGGAGGGAGGGTAACCTGGACTGCAGCAGGGTGAACACTCGAACATCTACATTTATGGTAGGTACAAAACTGTACTATGTTCATCGTGTTACCCTGCTGCAGTCATCACACTTGGGTTGAATCCCAAAGCTAAGGAGGGGAGGTGGAGTCAAACAGGGTTAGAAGAAGCTAGTAGGCCCTGCAAAACTGCAGTGGCAAAACCAGCTCTAGTCTTAGAGTAAAGAGGGAAATGATAGTGTTTGGTGAAGGTGTGCACTGAACGCCAAGTAGCAGCTTCAATAATATCAAGGACTGAGCCATGTGGGACACCACTTGTGACTGGCTTGGAGTCTGACATGGTGCCAGCAACTCTGACCCTGTGGGTTCTGTCCTTTAGCCAGTTTGCAACCCATCTTGTGACATATGGGTTTACATTTAAGCTGGTAAGTTTCTCTATAATACCTGAGTGGGGTATTGTGTCGAAAGCTTTTGCAAGGTAAAGGTAGGCTGTATGGACTGCCTTTCCCTCATTAATGGCCTTGGTGACTGTTTTGAAGAAGTCAACCAAGTTCAAAAGGCATGATCTGCCCTTGACAATGCCAAACTGGGTCGGGTCTAATGTCTGCAAGTCCCCTATGTCTTTGTTTATGAGTTCCATTATGATCCTCTCCATAGCTTTGCAGACCAGGCTTGTTAAGCTTATGGGGCGGTAATTACCAGGGTCCGTAGAGGCACCGCCTTTGTGGAGTGGGACCACAGTTGCCGTACACCACTCCTTGGGCACGTATCCTGTGGTAAGGCTAAGATTAAACAGCTGCCTTATGTGCGGGTTTAGTTCCTCATTGAGTTCGTGTAGCACACAGCCGGGGACACCATCCGGTCCCATTGATGCTGTGTTTTTAGCTTTAGAGAGCATCTTTTACCTGCACATTTGAGATGTCTGGGAGGCTACACTCCGCTGGGATAGTTATCTCCTTTTGGGGGAGAGGGTGAAGTTTGCACTGAACCTGTCCGCCAGTATGTTGGCAATGTCTGTGGGTTCAGTGATTTTTGTATCATTTTGGACTAATTCTGAGCATATCTGGGAGATTCCACCCAGGTTTCTAACATAGCTGAAGAAGGCCTTATGATTGTCTTTTGAATCTATGGCAATTTTTCTCTCAAAGTTGGCCTTGGATGATTTTATGAGTGCTCGATTTTTTTACTAATAATGATCAAGGGTGTCTTCTCTTTTATGGATTTTGCTCTATCATGTAACAGCTTTCTCCTCTTATTGTAAAGTTTGTTTATGGCTGGGGTCCACCAGACTGGACGCTTGCCCTTGGTGGAAAGAGTCTTGGTTTTATTAGGGATTGCCTGATCCATGCAGTCCTGGAGGTGTTCAGAAGGCATTTGTAAGGGCTTCAGCTTGGGTTGTGGTTTCCACTGGCTCGGGGCCTTGAAGGATACCACACCAGTCTTGAGTAGTGTGAAGTTTGCTTTAGAGAAGTTCTTCACTGTGGTCTTTTTTGTTTGGGGTGGGGGCGGGATGTGAATTTCCAGTGAGATTAGTTTATGATCTGATCTCACCAATGAGGGATATACTTCCGGTGTGGAGCATTTTGTCCCCATGTTTGTGATGATGAGATCTAGTATATTTTGTCCTCTTGTGGAAACGGTGACTAGTTGTTCCATGGCATTTGAATTTATGAACTCCAGGAACCGTTGGGCTAAAAAGTTGGGGCTTGAGTAATGTTCCCAGTCTATATTCGGGTAGTTGAAGTCACCCAATATAATGGTGTTTGGAGATACATTTATACCCTCCAGTGTCTTCAGGAAGGCTGTGTGGGGTTCCAGAGTTTGAGAGGGTGGCCTGTAGCATGCTACAAATTGTAGAGCAGTTTTGCCTATGGTTAATTGCACCTGGATGGTTTCCAATGCTTCGTGCGTTGCCACCAACCTGGAGGTGTGGGTATCCTTGATGAATATGGATACACCCCCTCCTTTTGTGGTGTGGTCCGGGTTTTGGGGCCGGAACGCATGATGTGACGTAAAACCTGATAGTGCCGGGGTGCTCTCAGGAGCCTTGAACCAGGTTTCAGTTACAGCACAGACATCGATGTTCTCCATACTGAGAAGGGCCTCGAGTGTGTGCATTTTGAGATTTAGACTTCTGGCATTGAGCAGCATTACCCTTAGTTTCTTTCCATTTTTGTTTTCTAGGGTGGTAGGTTTAGAATTTGAGCCTTGCCTAAAAAAGGCACTATGGGGGTGGCAAGAGCCTTAGCCAATATCCGGAATCCCAGGGGTGACAGGTGCAAGCCGTCTCTTGCGAAGCAGCGTGGCTTGTCAAGCATGTCATCCCAGGCAGACAGACACTGGATCCCCTTTGAATGACACCAGAAACTAAGCCAATTGTTAAAGCTGATCATCTTGTCTCTATGTTGTGGCATCATTCTTGGTGAAGGAAGGATACTGCTCAGGGTCAGGGTCATACCTGCCTGGGCTACATAATCAGAGAGCTCCTCTATGTCTCTTTTCATGTAGTCCAGGGAAGTACGTCTCAGGTCGTTCACACCAGCATGGACAATGACTGTGTCATATTTGTACTTGCTGTGGAGTGACCCGAGTGCTTGTGTTATGTGGCGGATTCTAGCGCCCGACAGGCAGCTTACTGTGACCCTCTCCTTATTCAGCCTGGTGAGTGGGACGTCAGTGTGTCTGACTATGGAGTCACCTATGACAAGTATGTTTGGTGTTGTATTTGGCCTTAAGGGCTGTGACTGCTTTGCACACTGATTTTGTGGTTTATGTGTTGCCTGTGGTGTGTCATGAGGTGGCAGTTGCTTGGGTGTCTGCTTTGGAGGCCTCTGCTGTTTAGGTAAATTTTGCTCAGAGCCTCGAGTATGTCTTAGTGTGTTTATGTGTTTGATTCATTGTTGTGATAGCTTTATGTGAGACTGGTTTTGTGGTGTGTGTAGTTGCCTTCTCCTCCTGTCTGGTCTTGCCAGTCCTGAGTTGAGAGAGCTCAGCCACTAGTTTGGCCAAATAGCTGAATCTCTCGCAAGTATTTGTGTTATGTGGGAGGAGGAGAGGGTTGTCTGTGTACATGAGGCAATTGTAACATTGCCTCAATATTCCCAGATTCACCAACTGGACAGGGGAGGATGCCAGCATCTGGCCCTTCGACATGCTAGAGAAATTAAGAAGTTAGGAGCGTAACTGAATAAGAGAGGACTTAGTAAGGAAGTGGGTACTCCTGGGGGGGGAGGTTCGCTAGTGAGGGACTTTGTATAATACAGAAGTGCTAAACCTGAAAAGAAGATGCTTTTAAGACAAGTGCTGAGCTTTTTTTTTTTTTTTTGGAGTACAGTAAATGACCCCACACAAGAGTGCTAGGCCAAAGACAGAAAATATGCAAGTTTTGAGAAAAAAACGATTTTAAAATTAAGTGCAAACAGGAAATTCAGTAAATAGCTTTTGGTTGTGCTCTAAATACAGCTACTAATGCAGAAATCAAGTTTAACAAGCCAGAAAATGCTCAAACTAGGCAACTATGCAGAAAAACTTAGCAAATAAACAGAGGAAAAATACTTAAAATCTCAAAAGTGGCTCCTTTCTTCTCTCAGCGTTTTCTCCTCTTGGTGGGTGCTTCACCAACAGCCAACAAGCCTGAAAGGACGCCAAAACCACGAGGCAACTAGATTTTAAGAGAGGACTACAGCAAACAAGGTGTACCAATTACAGTAAGAAACAGTTGAAATATGCAGGCACTATAAGCCTTTAACCAGAAATTCCCAGCTCAGAAGGGCAGAGTCCAGCCTCTCCTCCCACAAGAGTGCAGACCACGAACCTTCTTAATGTAAAATAACTGGCCTGAAGCCCAAGTGCTTAAACCAGAACTAATACACTTTTAGAATAATAGACACTGAGTCCTCAATCAGCAGTTCCCAACTTAGAAGGATGTAAGCCACCTGTCCTGCCACCACAGTGCAGGCCACAAACCTTCCTAATGTAAAACAACTGGTCTGAAGCCCAAGTGCTTAATCCAAAAGACTTAGAATGATAGCTACACTTTAATCAAGTTACTACCAAGCAGTAATAAATACAATTGAATACTTTGAAGAATGCCTGGAATAGTGCTTAAGTTATACAAACAAACTAGATTCAGCAGGCCTGGATCTAGTCTACGCTACAGCAAACAAGGTGTACCAATTTCAGTAAGAAGCAGTTCAAATATGCAGGCACTATAAGCCTTTAACCAGAAATTCCCAGCTCAGAAGGGCAGAGTCCAGCCTCTCCTCCCACAAGAGTGCAGACCACAAACCCTTTTAATGTAAAATAACTGGCCTGAAGCCCAAGTGCTTAAACCAGAATTAATACACTTTTAGAATAACTGACACTGAGCCCTCAATCAGCAGTTCCCAACTTAGAAGGATGTAAGCTACCTGTCCTGCCACTACAGTGCAAACCACAAACCTTCTTAATGTAAAACAACTGGTCTGAAGCCCAAGTGCTTAAACTAAAAGGCTTAGAATGAGTTGGACCAAGAAGTAATAAATACAACTGAGTACTTTTAAGATGGCGCAAAAGCAAAATAAATTAGGAAGAAATACAAATACAGTAAAAGCAGAATTTTTTTTTTCCAGAAAAGTAGCAAAAACAGTAGTAAAAACAATTCACATGCAGTACAAGCTGGCACACTTGAGTATGTAGCAATATTAGTCCACACACAGTTTGAAAAAAGTAATTAAATTAAAAAGGACTAAAAGCAAGTGCAGAAAGGGTTTATTAGATAGAATGCGGTAAAGAGATGGGACTGGGGGAGTGTCCTAGATCAAATCTACAGTGAGGCGGGCACTGCAAAAGCCACCAAATTTAAACTACTACCAAGAACAGGGAGGGGGGTGGGGAAGACAGTTTCAACAGAGCTAGATCTGAGGAATCAGTCCAAATTATAAAACCACAATAAAATGCAGGAAATATACTTAAATCAGCTTATGTCCTGTTGATGTATGCAGACAAATCTCAGTAGCAAGCAACTCTATTTAAAATGATTACAAGAGATGTAACCAACACAGGTTTTAATGTTATCAGAAACCCCCCAAGCTAATTAACACTTAAAGGAATTTCAAAGCAGTTTAGCAACTAGTGCAGAGCTTCAGAGATACACACAAGACAGTTTCAACAGAGCTAGATCTGAGGAATCAGTCCAAATTATAAAACCACAATAAAATGCAGGAAATATACTTAAATCAGCTTATGTCCAGTTGATGTATGCAGACAAATCTCAGTAGCAAGCAACTCTATTTAAAATGATTACAAGAGATGTAACCAACACAGGTTTTAATGTTATCAGAAACCCCCCAAGCTAATTAACACTTAAAGGAATTTCAAAGCAGTTTAGCAACTAGTGCAGAGCTTCAGAGATACACACAAGACAGTTTCAACAGAGCTAGATCTGAGGAATCAGTCCAAATTATAAAACCACAATAAAATGCAGGAAATATACTTAAATCAGCTTATGTCCAGTTGATGTATGCAGACAAATCACAGTAGCAAGCAACTCTATTTAAAATGATTGGTTGGCACTCCCCTGAGAAAAGCTGCTGATGTAGCTGTAGCCCTGGTGGAGTGGGACCTAATGTTAGCAGGAACTGGTTTCCCATGATGTGTGTAGCAGAAACGTATGCAATGTCCTAACAATTTAGAAATGGTCTGTTTTGAGATAGCTTTTCCTTGTGATCTTGTAGCATAGGCTGCAAAGAGCTGGTCAGTTTTTCTGAAAGCCTTAGTTTTATCCAAGTAGTAACATAATTGCCTGTGAATGTCCAAAGAGTGCAGGAGTCTTGCTCCTTTGTTCTGGGGATTTGGGAAGAAGGTGGGCAAGTAAATGGTTTGGTTTAGGGCCACACTGGATACCACCTTTGACATAAAGGAAGGATTAGTTCGTAGAGAAACTCTGTCTTGATGAAAAATGAGGAAAGGTTCCACTGCCATTAGTGCCTGTAGCTTTGAGACTCTTCTAGCTGAGGTTATTGCTAGTAGTAGGGCAGTTTTCCATGAAAGAAATTTTAAATCAGTTGAAAAAGCTGGTTCAAAGGGCGGCAGTGTAAGCTTTTCCAGGACAAAGTTGAGATCCCAAGTAGGTGTTGGAGCTCTCCTTGGCGGTCTTAAGTTCTTAGCCCCTCTGAGGTACTGTCTTAGGAGTGGATGTGAAAATAAAGGAGGATCCGTGCTGTAATAAGCTGAAATTGCTGAGGTGTGGATCTTAACAGATGAAAAGGAAAGTCCTTTGTGTAACATCTCAGTTAAATATTGTAGTATCTGAGGAATGTTCAACTCCAGGGGATTTAGGCCTTTAGTGTGGTTCCAGGCACATAATCTTTTCCATTTGTCTGAGTAGGCTTTCCTGGTGCTGGGCTTCCTGGCCACCAGAATGACATCCGTAACAGCTTTGGATAAAGGTGTTGGCTGATTGTTTAGGTAATTTGCCATGCAGCCAGGTTTAAAGTCTTGAGCTGGTTGTGTAGAATCAGATTGCCTCGCTGGGTGAGCAGGTGAGGAATTTGTGGCAAAATCCATGGTGGGCCCTGGGCCATGTTCCTTAAAATTGGATACCAATGTTGGCGTGGCCAGTCTGGTGCAACGAGAATCATTTGTGGCCTCTCTAATCTAACTTTCAGCAGTACCTTTGCTAGAAGAGGCAGTGTAGGGTAGGCATACACTGTTAATGTTTTCCAATTGAATGAGAGGGCGACCACTTTCCAAGCTAGTGGATGGAAAGTCATTGTGCAAAATTTTTGAAGTTGGTGGTTGTGGGGGCTTGCAAACAGATCTATGTCTGGGCGTCCCCATTTTTGAGCTATCATTGCAAATACTTGTGGATCTAGTTTCCATTCGTGTGGATCCATGATGTTTCTGCTTAGGTCGTCTGCCAATGTGTTTTTCTTTCCTGGCAGGAATTGTGCTTGTAAGTGAACCTGGTAAGACAGTGCAGTGTTCCACAAGGTCATTGCTTGCCTGCATAGAGGGTAGGAATGTGTGCCCCCTTGCTTGTTTATGTACCACATAACTGTGGTGTTGTCTTTCCTTATTAGTAGTTGTCCTGGGTGTAGAAGGTCCTTGAAAGCTGTTAGGGCATTCTGCACTGCTAGCATTTCTTTTTGATTGATGTGCAGGTGTCTCTGATCTGTAGTCCATTTGCCCTGAATGCACTGTCCTGTCATGTGTGCTCTCCAGGCATAGTCCGATGCATCTGTTGTCATAGTTTGCCTGGCTGTGGGTAAGGTGAAAGGCTGACCCTTGTTGAGGTGACATGCCTGTGTCCACCATAGAAACTCCTGTTGAAGGCAGGGAATGAGTGGAATCATTGTTTCCAAGCTGTGGCTGTGCTGACTCCATACACTTTTCAGGTACCATTGTAATTTCCTCATATGCAGTTTTGCAAATGGTATTAGTAGTATGCAAGATGCCATGAATCCCAAGGCCTGCAGATTTTTTCTTGCAGGGAGTTGGGTCTTTGTTGCCATTATTTTGAGATATTGAAACAGCTGGCCGTTGTATTCAAGCTGGCACCCAGGAATGTTATGTTTTGTGAGGGCAGTAGTTTTGATTTCTTTTCATTTACTGTGTACCCTAGGCAACTTAGAAGGTGTCTGACAAATGCCAGATGCTGTAAAAGAATGTCCTTGCTTTCTGCTTGAATAAGACAGTCATCCAGGTATGGGTATATTTGAATTCCTCTTTGTCTGCAGTATGCAATTACTGGTGCCAGGCATTTTGTGAAGACCCTGGGTGCAGTAGATAAGCCAAAGGGCAGTGCAGAGAATTGATAATGCGTTGAACCTGCAATGAAGCAGAGGTATCTTCTGCAATTTTGTCTGATAGGGACATACAGGTATGCCTCCTTGAGGTCCAAAGTGACTAGCCAAGCATTCTTGCCCAGCATGGGAAGAAGCTGCTGTAGTGTTAGCATCTTGAATTTTGGCACTTGCAGATAGGTGTTCAGAATTGAAAGATCCAGAATGGGTCTCCATGCTTTGTCCTTTGTTGGAACGAGGAAGAGTCTTGAGTAAAATACTTGTCCTTGCTCCTGTGTAGGTACCTGTTGAATGGCTCTCATGTTCATGAGAGCTGTAATTTGGTTTTGTGCCTCTGCCCATTGATTTGGTGGCAGGTTTGGCATTCCTTTGATCCTTGGTAAGGTATGAAAGTGGAATCTGTATCCTTGAGAGACAATGTTTAGAACCCATTTGTCTTTTGTGATGACGTACCAGTTGTCTGCAAAAAAATGCTAGTTTTCCTCTCAAGGGTGTTGCCAAGAGAGCTTTGCTTGGTAGTTTGAGGATAGAGTCATTGTGTCTGCCTTCTGCTACCTTGGGGCCTGTCTTCTCCTCCTTTCTAGGTAGAAGAACCACATTGGCGAGGTTTGTAAGGGCCCTGTGACTGACCTCTGCCCCTTGGGTGTCTGTATTTGCCCCTCTGTGATCTGTCTGAAGCTGGAAAAGACCAATTTTTTGTTGGCCAATTTCTGCTGAAGCGAGGGGGTTGTACCTGCAAGAAATCATTGACCATTTGCATAGATTTAGCCTTATCCTCCATTTTCTTTAAAACCTCTTCTGTTTTGACACCAAATAATACATCTTGTTGTAAAGGTGCATCTAATAATTTTGCTTTAACAAGGTCAGGGAGGGTTTGCTCTTTTAACCAAGCATGTCTACGAACAACAGAGCCAGTAACAGCTGCTCTACAGGAAGCTTCCAATGAATCAAATCCGCATTGTAAAGTATACTTGCCCACCTGTTCAGCTGCATGCAACAGATCCTGCATTTCCTTGAATTCAGGCTGTTCTGAATGTGTGCTCATTTTTTGTTTTAACTGAGACATCAGGAATTGTTGATATTTCAACATGTGAAACTGGCAATTTAATGCTCTCATAGCCAGAGTTGCAGAGGTGCATATTTTATTTCCCCATCTATCTAGGGCTCTGGAATCTCTTTCGGAGGGCACAGGATTTTTAGCCATAGATGCTTTTGCTCCCTTAGGACCCTGGGATATGGTTTCTGGGTCAGCTATAGGGCTTTTATAAAGAAATTTGTGTGAGTCAGGTACTCTGTAGTATCTGTCTGGTTTGGCTGGAGCAGGAGGTAGAGAGTCTGGATTTAAGCTAGACTCCAAGTAGACATCATCAACAATATCTAAAACAGGAGGGATAGCAAGAGGTCTGTGCTAGGGTAATAAAAGGAACTCTCTGAGCCTTTTCTTAGAATCTGAGTAATCCTGGCCTTCCCAGTGGAAATGTTCCCTCATGGTATGTAATGTTTCCCCAAAGGAGTAGTCTTCAGGGGGAGATGCTGAGGGAATAGAGCCTTCAGCATCAGAATCCTCATAGGGTGGAAAAGTGTGATCCTGTTCCTCAGAAGAATCTGAGGAGAGAAACCTGGTCAGAGGATGCATAATCCTCCTCTTGTCTTGGTCTTTTATCAGGAGGGGGATGGGAACCCCTGATAAGGGTAATTAAATCTTCAGCCATCTTAAGCATCTGTTTCTTAGACATGGGGCCTTGACATGTAGACTGATGAACAGTTTTCTTAGGTTTTAAAGGAGTTTTAAGCTTAGCTTAAGATCTAATGGTGAGTGTAGTCGGTCTGAAGACACCTTCTGCAACCAAAGGTGTTTCCTCTGCACCAGTGTCTAACTCTGCTCCGGTGTCGGTAGATGGCTGCGTCGGCCTAGTAGACTCCGCTTGGGAGTCGGCAGCTGTCTGGGGTTCCAGCTCTGCGGTCGTCAGGGGCTGCGTAGGCCCCTCACTGAAAACCAGAGAACTGGTGACAGGCCCAGCTGAGGCCTCGGGGTCTGGCTTATTCCTAGGCTGCCTGTCCTTATCCTTGCGTTTTTTTATGAATTGCGGTCGTCAGTTGCTCCGATAACATGATATAATTAAATTTCCTACCAAAGTAATGCCGTGCGAAGTCAAAACGGCGTTTGATAGTGCGTTTATTAAACCTAGCGCAAAACCGACAACCTGTGACATTGTGGTCTGGGCCTAGGCAAGGAATACAATAGGAATGGAAGTCCTTATGAGGTACTTGCTTCCCACAAGAAATGCAATTGTTAACTTTTTCTGACATCGGACTGAGGCAAGAAAATGTTCCCCAATGGGGTACTTAGCTTTATTGAAGACTTCGGACTGAAATTCAAATCGAAAATCTCAGGTGTCGACCGACCGGCACTTGCGAACTGCTTCTGCAACGGGCACCGCGTGGCAAGAAAGACTGGAGAAAATGGCGTTGGATGCCTCTTATATACCCCTGACGCACTGACATCAGGGAAGAAGCGACAGCAACCGACGCCGGACCAAGACTTTGGAATTCGGGCCGACTGCGGGACCGCCTGACAGCAGGATAACCCAAGTGTGATGACTGCAGCTGGGTAACACGATGAACATCTGTAACCATACTTTAGCAGTGCTTACCTCTGTGCAAACCCGCGCACAACTGCTTTAAAGTGCCTTAATCACTCTGCATCCATTGGCCTTTGTTCTGCCTGGCAACAAAATAAACAACCTCTGCTGTGCTCGAACCCAGGACCATGCACACCATAGCCACAGTGATTTACCTCTAAGCCATCTCAGATGTACATAACCCTGCTGTATTCACAAACATATCATCCAGCCCAGTCATTCAACAGTACAGAGAATGTATTCCAACATGTAGATCTATGTGTGTGTGAAAATATATTAATGTCTAAACAGATACAACATACTGATATATATATATATACATATATGTAAGCAGATATTTACATCTATATAGGTATATATGGACATACATCTGTAGATAAAGTGGGAACATAGCAGAAACATATATGTCCACATGCACCATTAATAGGGATGATAGGCACACACATATGTCATGCACAAATAGGTATTTCCCCTCCCACAGCCAAACACGTCTGCCCTGCAATACACTACCAACTTTTGCAGATCCCATAACCAGGACCTTACACGGCAAGGGCACAAGATGTTAACAGTATTCCATCCCACCTGTATGATGTCAGGCTGGTATCACTAACATATCATGCAGTACAGTCAGGGTCAAAATGACTCCTGTTTTGCAGTCATCTGTTACCTTTGTTAGCCAGAGTCCCATACTGTTGGCCTGTACTTCAGAGATGTAGATGCCAAACAACAGTGGTCCCAGGACTGAACCCTGAGGTACTCTACTTGTCACTTGTCTGGGGATGGATTTGGTGTCAGTTACTTTTACAGTCTGGGTTCTGTCAGTAAGCCATGTGGCAAACCATTGAGTGGCATAGGGATGTATGGCTGGATTAGTATGTTAATCTATGTTTCCAGACTGGGGGATGGTGTTGAAGGGCTTGGTGAGGTCCACATAAGCTTTGTGGACTGCCTTACCCTCTTCAACAGCTATGCAGACTGAGTCAAAGCAGTCAATCAGTTTCAAGAGACAAGACTGGCCCTCCATGAGCCCAATCTGTGTGGGGTCCAGTGGTTGAGGGTTGCCAATGTCTGCGTTCAAAACATCCTTGATAATGCATTCTATGGCCATGCAGTTCAGGCTCAAACTGATGTGACGATAGTTCCAGGGATCACAGGTGGATCCCCCCTTGTAGAGTGGGATAACTGCAGCTGTGCGCCAATCAGTGGGCACCACGCCTGATGCGAGGCTATGATTACATATGACAGTTAGGTGAGTTGCCATTTAATTTTGTAGTTCATGTAGTACATAGCCCAGGATGTCATTGGTCCCATGGATGCTGTACTATTAGCTGTGGGTAGTGCATTTTCTGCCTGTGTGGCCATGATTACTGGGCAATGGAACTCTTTTCTTATTGACATGGGCCCTTTTGGGGTGAGAGGGGGTGAATGTGGCACTAAATCAATCTGCCAGGATATTGGCACATTCCGTGGGAGCAGTCTATGTAATGCCATTCTGTTGCAGCTCAGAGCACTTCTGCGCATTGGCAGTTAGAATTCGGACATAACTATAGAATGCTGTGTGGTTGTCTGTGGAATCTGTTGCGATTTTAGTTACATAACCAGCTTTGGAGGATTCCATGAGGGATCTCACCGTCTTACTGGGGCTGGTAAGGGAGTTGTTTGCATCCTTGGATTATCCTTTTTTCTTCAACAGTGTCTACCGTCTGTTGTATACTCTGTTAATGGCAGGAGACCACCAGACTGGCTAGATTATTTGGGAAGTGAGCATCGTGGTTCTATGTGGAATGACAGGAATCATGCACAAGTGGCTGTGCTCATACAGTGCCCTAGTGCAGGATTCATCAGTTGAACTGTCAGCTCCTGTCTCCATGGGTGTCACAAACATTGTCACTTCTGCCTTGAGTAGCATGAAGTTGGCCTTGGAGAGGTCTTTTACGGACAACTGTATATACATTCCTTTCACATGTTCAGTTTGATAAGCCTATGGTGGGATTACTTTGGTGGAACCGCAGTCCCATGTACGGTTGTAATGGCTTAGTGGTTAGTTACTGTGACTATAGTATATAGGGTCCTGGGTTCATGACCTGCAAAGGCAGGTTGTTTTTGTTCTGGCCAGAACAGCGGTTAATTAAGGCAATTTAGGTTAGTCACACTCAATACAATTCAAATGCCCTACTTTGGCAATCCTGCTGATGTCAATCACTGTGAAGTACACCTTTGGGGTAAGAGTACTCCAGCAATCTCTGTGGTGCGAGCTATAACAGCATGATGCTGTAGTGTGATACAGAACTCTGGTAGGGGTTCTATTCTCACACATGGGAGTTGTGGATGCTTTTGTGTCTGTTCCTATCCATGTGTAGAAAGCAATGCATGTTTGGCTAGTCACACTCACTGCAATTCATTCGCCCTACTTTGGCATTCCTGCTGATGTCACTCACTGTGAAATAAACCTTTGGGAAAAGAGTACTCCAGTAATCTTCATGGCGCGTTCTATAATGGCATAGTGCTGTAGTGTAATAACTAGTTAGGTAGGGGTTCTAATCCCAGATGTGATAGGTGTGTGTGTGTATCTTAATGTGTTGAAGTTTGTCGTTCGTGCCCTGTGTGGAGGTGGTTGTGAGTGTGTAACAACTGGACCCAATGTTGAGTGTGTTTTTAAAATTTCTTATATGGTGCCCCTAGCATAAATCACAATATCCACAGTGCAGGGATAACAGATGTGATATCAGTACACAGTCAGTCACGGGTTCAATACCCTGGACTGGTAGGTTTGTGACACAAACATGCTTAACTTTTTACTCTACCAATCCACCCTGACTTATCTTTGCCTCTGTCTGCCTCCCTCACTCACTCTCTGGTGGATGTGGAGACTTACACCTGCTTTGCTTAGGCAGCGGCATGTGTATTGTCAATGATGCTCAAGATCAGCTGATGGCCTCTGCATGGATTACAGCCCTCCTCTAGCTGATTGCATGTGGAACAGCTGTGGTAACATTCCCATAGCCAATTGCATGTAAACATACTCCAGTATCTAGGAACATCATATTGGTGTTGGGCCTTTTCATTCAGTGTGAGCAGGAACTAGATCTGTTGTTTGGCAAACAGCATCACAGATGGATTGGGGACTTACCTCTGACAACTTACACTGTGGAAACAGGCCAACACACAGGAGGGGGATGTGCCTGTCCTGACTACAGATCTTAAGTGCTGCTATACTGCAGTTGGGGTAATATTGGTTTAACAGGGTGTGTGTGGATAAGGCTGTCCTACATGATTTAATACTTGTCATGTCAGTGCTATGTTTATGAGGAATCCCCATCTGTAGGGTCATCTGCAGACTGGGCAGTGTGTAGTGCCTTGTGTTACTCACAGAGCACTCATCCCTCAACTGCAGAATGTAGTGTGAGGATTGCAGTTAGTAGATGGTGACAGCCGGGAGAGTTACTGAAGTCATATCCCTCATAGGACATATGTTGTATCAAACCCTGTTACGACAGGAAATGTATGAGGTCATCACAGCAACATGTCAATATTGGCCCTGTGTTTGTGCCTCCAGCCACAACCCTGTCAGCCTTTGTACATATGTCATGCAGTATGGGGTGCATATGTTATGTACACCATATTCATTGACAGCATATCTGATAAGCCAGTGAGATAGCAGACTGCTACACATGTTATGTATAGTAGGGGTTATATTTGGGGACATAGCCTGGGCATTCTGTGGTTGTGTGTACAGTACTGAGGTATGTGTAAGTCTGGTAATTGTCGACAGTGTGTGTATACTGCATATGTACCTTGACCTGTGTAGAGACTGTGGTAGATGTCATTGTTCTTGGTCCTGTTCTATCTGATGTTACATGCTGCCTCACTGTATGTCCCGATGGGACTATTGGGGCAAATAGCTTCCTTTACTGAGATCCTTCACAAAAGTGGTGGTTGTCAGGATATCTCAAAATATTTGAAAGCCTCATAATAGTATCTTCAATCATAAAAGCATGGTTTTCACGTTTTTTTTTCTAGACATATTTACGATTTGATTATGAGTATAGGTCTGGGTTGAACCTGACAGCATGACTGACTCCGAAAAGGTTTCGACAGTGGCCTGCGCCACCACATCACTTGCAGAAGGGGGCTACAAAAGTACCTCTCCTTCTGCAATAATGGGCCTTGGGGGACTGGTGGATGGAGGAAGGCTGTCTCCAAGGCCCCAAGTTTGTGTCTTTTTTTCTTTCTTTCTCTTAGGGAGCTCAACCTCAGGATGACCAATGAACGCCATTGCACGATGGAAGCAGATTGCTGACCAAGGTGCTTAGACAAGATTTCGGCCCTATGCCTTATAGCCCTAGTATTGAAAAGAGCACACAGATGGCAATTTGGGACATCATGGTTAGGGCCTAAATAAGCAACACACAAGGTATGAAAATCTCTGTGTGGGATTTGTTTACCACAGTGGAGACAGTTGTTAACTTTATCTGACATGAGTAACATATAATGAAAAGAGTTCCCCAACAGCTTTAGAAGAATTTGCCACTACGGTGCAAACTGACAGATGCACTCACAACTGCTTCTGGCTCCGACAGCAAGAAAGACTGATGTCGTGGCATCAGCTGGCTCCCTTTCTACCCAACTATCCTGACGTCAGGGTAGGACATCTAACAGCTCAGGGAGGAGGGAGTTTTTTTACTCTGGTAGTTGGCCGGAACAAAGGCTTCTGAAGCAGGAAATTCTGTAAGTCAGGACTACAGCAGTGAAACATGAACATCTGTTATCAAGTGTTCTTTTTACACAAAAAGAAAAGAAAGTTAAAGACTTCTAAATGTTTGAAAATAATGATCATCTGAGAACTACAATAAATGCTAGAAAGTGGAACTGTAGCTCTCAAGTAATAGAGGAAAACTAAGTTATCAAGAAAACTTTTAAAATATTAATCATATTAACTTCAGGCATGGGCAGAATACGACAATGTGAATTAATATATATTCTTAAGTAAAAAAGTCAGTAACTCTATTGCCATTATTTATTACGTGTAATTCACCATCTTTTCACCAAATGTCTCCAGTTTACGACAGATTAAGAAGGAAAAAGCTAAAAGTTGTGTGAAAATCAGAGACTGATGAATTATATCAGAGCGGAATAAATTATTCACAGTAATAGAGTTATCCGTACTTGCTCATGTGAAGCTGGCAGTAGCATTTTCCTTAGGGTGGAAATATATTTATTTAATTTTGTTTTCGGGGTTAGAGCTCTGCTCTCCAGGACCTTTTTTCAGATTCAGCCAGGAGCTTTGTCTGGTCAAGTGATATTTAAAATATATTAAAAAATACAGTTTTACTCAAAACATAAGTAAATGTATATGCAGAGACAGTACATTGAAATGTTTCCACGTCTCCAGACTCCAAACATCCATGTTAAAGTTACAGAGCTCAAGAAAGCAATTGCTATGATGTCTTCTAAATATACAGTGCCAGGCAAATATAGAATTCCATTTGAGTTTTATAAAATGTTATCTGATGTACAATTGCAAGACATTGTTAAAAATTTTAACGAATGGCTAAAAAATAGTATAATAAATGCAGAATTCTTAACTATTGCATTGCATTTTATATGGAAAAATGGTGACAGGGATATACTTTCTAACTGGAGACCAATTGCTTTATGCAATACATACTATAAATTATTCTGCAAAATATTACAGTTGAGATTAAGGTCAAAATTATATTATTTACTACACTCAAACATATTTGGTATGAAAGACTTACATCCATTTTTTTAAAATAAAAAGTATGTATGTCAAAAAATCTAAGACAGCTATTGTGTTTTCATGTGATTGACAGAAAGCATCTGACAGTATATCTCACAATGCATTTTCAGAGGTGTTAGAACAATTTGTATTTGGTTCATATTTCAAGAAATGTATTATCTCAATACACTCACAGACACAAATAATACCAGTAGTGAATGGATGGTTAGGTAAATCAGTACATATGAAAAATGGAATCAGGCAATGATGTCCATTAAGCACATATTTACTAGCTTTAATGACAGGAGTTGTACTACATAAATATAGAAGCATAACAAAAACAGCATCTTATTCATTTGAGTGTCAGGAGGTGTCAATACCTAAAGTAATGACTTAGGCAGACGATATCATTATAATTGCAGAAAACTATCAATCTCTACAAGTTAATCTACAAATCATACTAAGTATAATGCAAGACAGGATTACAATTGAATATAAAAAAATCTATAGGATTTACTAAAAATACAGAGAAGATACAAGATTTAAAGAATTATACATTTTCAAATGAGGGGATATAGGTGTTGGGCATTCCTTACAGAACAGAAGAGTTTATAAATTCAAGATGTAGAGACATATTAGAAAAGAGTTGCAGAAAACTAGACTTTTGGAATACTTTTACCCTTTCATACGTTAAAAATGTATATCTGATCAATGGAACTTTTCTTAGCAAACTTATTTATACTTTTACACTTTATTTTTCCCATTAATTTGGGCAACACAGTTATTAAAGGCAGTGTCTAAGTTTTTATGGAAAACAACAATAAATCCAGTCAGAGTCAGAAGAGGTGTATTATATTCTACAAGACAACAAGGATGCTTGTCATTAATACATCCTGTATGCTTTTTACAACTACTGCATTTACATTCAGTTTTTCAATATCTGAATAATCAAACAATCTCATTAGTAGGAAGAATGATTATATCTAAACAATAAAGATTTTTGGACCGCATGGATGAAAGGGAAAAGAATTAAAAATATCAATAACAATTAAATGAAAGAGGTACAAATGGCAATTTTAAAATACAGATTACACGATTTTTCTAAAACAGACTCTAGGAAACAATGGTACAAACACATTTTAGAAAAGTTTTACTTAAATTGCCTTTAAGGTCTACATTTGTTTATAAAACTTTTCCATTCAGAAAATGCATAAGAAATGAATGTGCAGAACTGGAGACAGCAGAACATATTTTTTATAAATTGTACTAGAGCTAAATATTTCTGGTCATGTATACAAAAGAGGTACAACATCCCATATGTATTACTCAACTACTGAGAAACGTCTATTTGGACACCATGAAAGATACTGGAATTTATCGATCAAGAATACAGACTTTACATTACTTAATTAATAGACTCACAGAATGGATACATCAAACTGGATGGACAACACTTATTAATAAATAATAACTAAACTTTACAATACCATTAAATAGCTACCAACTGCAATTTATATAAAGGTATAAGTAAAGTAAAACATACATACTGTAACAAGTTAAAAAAGTTAAATACTTGTAAATATTTATAACTTTAAAATAAAATGGATTAATCCGAACATCCAACAAACTGCTTTGAAATCATTGACCTCTGCCTCTGTGCGACGTCCCAAGCCAAGTAAACACAACCCGCCGTTAAACTGTAATCCTAAGGTGAACCAGTTTCAATGACGCTGCAGATTGTACCTATACACCTTTCTTTGTGTTGCATGACTTTTGAGGAGGAAATATTTTTGGATTGCATGTATACTTAAAATCTGGTTACCGGGAAAGTCTGACTGGACACACGTTCTTTTTCAGTGGAGGCCCTGGGAGAAAAACTCCACATATAAGAAACAGTACACAAAACAATAAAAAACAATGATATATTGGAAGATACACATGAATTACATACAAATGTTAATATTTACTCAGGAAAAATCATGGTGCTACAGAAAAGTGTGAGAAATTTGGAACATTACATACGTAAACAAGTATAAGTGAGATGTAGAAGTGTAGAACAGTTGTAATATAACATGAATCAGAGAATCAAACTAGAAGCATTATTTAAATTAGCACACGTAGCTTAAAACTTAGATCTAACAGGCATATTACACATATCAAATTCGCATTTAGATATTTTGTAATTTCTTTACACTTTGACTCACTGACGACAACAAAGAACAGTTCTCCATTGTCACCATTCACGATACCTCTTAAATTCTTTGTTTAAGAATGCATTGCTAAGCATAGCCAAAGCCAAATCAAAGATGACCCGTAAATACTACTGTAACTCACTTAAAAGCTAATTTAACCCGAAGAATAACAAATACGAAAATAAGTGTCTGTAACTATCACTAATTTACTACAAAAAATTACTACCGAGACGACAAAATTATTAAGAATACTCGAAAACTGTTGGAGGGTGTACTAAACGAGACAGCAAATCTAACCAATGAGCTACCTGGCAGATGCACGTCCTTCTGTTAATGTCACGCTCTATAGCAGTGTATCTAGAGAGAGACTAGTGCTTGCGAAATTCAACCAATTAACAATGACGTTATTATGATGTTGTCGGATTTGCCGCGAAAATTGAAACCGGGAAGTTAACTGTTTTGGCAGAATTTTTAAAGAGAGACAGCTCGAAAATAACTTAGGTATGGAGTAGTTGTTTCTTGTTTTGTTGTGCTACCGTTTGCATTTAATCTTTCAGTTACTTTATAAAGGTTAATGTTGATTTGCGCAGGGAAATTGTGTGGTTATGGTAAAAGGTTTAAAGCTTAGTATCACTTATTTGGTGGATTCTTTGATCGTGGGTTGTGATATGTATGCATGCGTGCGTAGTTATGTCCATCAAGTGTGCTGATTTTTGTTCAAAGTGCTGCTGACCTTAATGATTTTTCGGAGCAGCGGTATATTGCAACAGATAGCCATTATCATTAGAGTTGTTAGTTTAGAAAATGCAAACGAATTCATGATCTCTTATTCTGTAAACTGTTGTATGCTAATGTTACCAATATTTATGTAGCATCCCCGATTATTTTTGGTTTTGCAATTTGGTTCTGAATATAACCGGCTGATAAAACAATATAAAACAAAATACAATTATTTGTTTTGTATGGATGTGTTTTTATCGCTTATTTTTTTATATATTTCCAGTCCTGAATATACTAAGTAGTTTTCGCCAATTTATGGTGTACTGAATGTAGCAGTTTACCACTTTGTATTCTAGCTGTTTGTTGTGTTTTATTGTACAGACATGGCCGTTGAAATACCTTTTATAAAAATCGTAGATATTATTGTGCGAAGTGTTTAAATGTGATTGAAAACTTGCATGTACTATAGCTAAAAGTCGAGGCTGTCGTATTAATTGTTATATAGTGGGGAATTTTGTATATTTATTGCTAGTAGACTTGAGAATACAATTCTTAGTTTAGAATAAGCATGTATGCAGTTAGTATATTCATGTGGTTGCTCTTGCATGCGTATTTGAAGTTTGAATATTTTGCCAAAATTTTCCTATTGCTGCTGAATTCTGTGTGTTTTAATGGGCTCTAACCAGATAATTAAATTTCTTTATATATTAAACGTTAATGATAACTACATTTGTTTAAATATTAAACGTTAATGCTTGTATTAGAGTATCTATTCTCAAGCTTTTGGGAAAGTGGCAGGCTGTTGAGGGTGTGAGTCCTGTTGTTTGTTAAAGAGTTAAGTATTCCTCCAGCCTTGGTTAGACCATTAGAAACTTTTTTCCCCTCCAGTGGGATGTGTATCATCCATTTATGAAGCATCAGAACAAACATTTCACACTTAAAAAAACAAAAAAACTCGGGCATAGCTCAACTGAAACTCATTACTGTCTGTATTGGGGAAACTTCTTGTTTCTATGTCTATATGTAAGCAGTATAGTGTAGCAACAACAAGTTACATAACATACAGTTTATTTGTTCATCCTATCTATATGTAAGAAGTATAGTGTAGCAGCAACAAGTTACATAATATACATTTTATTTGTTCATCCTAGTTAGGTCTAGCAACCTGTTGTTGTTTTTGTCCATGTGGCTGAACTTTAGGCAATGTCTCATGTATCTGATTTTGTACTTGTCGTGCTGTGTCATTAGTTGGAACATGACAGACACGTTCTCCAGAAGTGTATATATGTGGTTTAACATGCGTGATGATGATCTTGTGTTAAAGTTGAGTGGTAACTGCAGACCTTAGGATCACAGTTATAGAGGCCTTGGTTTCTCAAAACATAATTATGTTTCGGGCACAGGCTGTCCAGGTTTTTCTTACAACATGTGAGCTGGTACGTGCTTTAATATAACTCTATAGTCTGTCCCATTCATTAGATACTCTGTCTGAGTACTAGTTAGTGGATCTCGCACTCCTACATAATCTCCTATTCAATTGCTTGATTCCCTAACATTCTTGGAGGGAGTTACCTCCAGATGACCGGTATACATGAATAAGATCCTCTCAAGTATCTGTATGAGACACTGGACATGTTAAGATATTTTAATCTTTCAAAATTAACTTTCACATCCATTGAGGCCCTTGCTATATTTCTATTGTTTCTATGTTCGTACTCTTGTTTTGATCTGTTCATCATATATGATTTCCTAGACTTAATGAATCTTTTTATACAACCTATATATTTTTTTAACTATCATTAACCAGTTGGCTGATTTATAATTAGAAAAACTTAAAGCCGGTTCTACCTGGTTACCCAAGTTTTTTTAAATGAATGAATTTGTAGTTTCAGTTACTGCATGGTGTATTAAATATTCATCCTTCAATCTTGTGTCTAAAAAGAAAAATGTGCCAAACTGGAAGTGAATGAAGCCGTACTAAAACTACAAGCTTAGTTAAAGCAGTTAATAACATATAATACAGAATGTTAAGTGCTTCAGTCTCTTGTTACAAACAAGACTTCAGAAGAAATGAGCATCCTTCACATTGTATTTTAAATAGCAAAACAATTAGTCAATTTCAAAACACTGGGCATATTCAAACTAATGCATAATATAAAAAATTATAATATACCTGATATTAGTACATTTTATACATGTATGTATATATACATATATAAATGATTTTGATTGGTTAGTCATTTAGTAAATAGCAAAGCAATTAAGTAATTATAATGTGGAGGATGCTTATTTGTTCTGAAGAAGTCGTGTTTGTAATAAGGGATGAACGTGCTTAACGTTCTGTACTGTGCATTACTAAATGCCTGTGGTTTTAGTACTGCTTACTTCACTATCATTTGTGGCACAGCTTATCCTGGGCAGGTGCCTCGATTCATAGGAGACTGCTAGGCTAATGGTCCTTGGGCCTTTACAAACCTAGCCATGTTATATCAGTGTTCCTTAACTGACCTTGGTTAGATGGTCGTTATTCGCAGAGTGAGTCTATGGTTAGCACTGACTGCCCCTGCCTATGAGGGATATAGGTGCCACCCCTGGTGGGGAATTTAGTCTCCCATCCAATTGTGTAGGTTGTGCTTGAATGGGGTAATCAAGGAGCTCTGCTTCCCATGACTTGGGAGTTTGCCACTCCTCTGGAATAATCTCTGAGAGATGCATTTGTCTCTCCAGCATGTTCTATTAATGTTACAGGCTTGGTTGAGATCCCCGGAGTGAGTGAATCTTGTTCCATTTGATTTGTTGGTGTGCAGCATTTCCATTAGGGCAGGGTCAGAGACTGCTCTGCAGGCCAGGCACAGGTTGTTTTTGTTGTTGGCGCTGAGTTGTCTCCCATTTCTTTTATTTTCTCAAAGTCTTTTGGGTTTTTAATACCATGACGGGAATGGATCCCATTCCTAAGTGAAAGTACGATTTAAAGTTCATGAAATTAGTATTGTTTCAATAAAAAAAAAAAAAAAAAAAAAAAATGAAGTGCTCTCAGCAGCATTCGCAATGTGCCCAGTAATAACTCCTTCTGCAATTCATATAGGGTTACATGTATTGGTAACATATCTAAATATGGTGGTGGATTCTTTTTTTTTTTTTTTTTTAAGACCCGTTATTCCTACTACTTTTGGAACTGTCTGGGTATCTTTTTTTTCCACATTGCTCTTGTTTATGCCTGCATATCCTGATATTTTATGACTGTGCCTCTCTGTACGCAAGACAGTGTAGTCCATGGGTGTGGTGATTTTAATGATCAATGCTACTTTTGTCTTCTTTTCATGGTACCACTGTGTCTGGTTTATTAACATCTATCTTTTGAACTGTTGGTAATGGGTGATCCCATGTGATGTAGACTTCATTATTTTCTATGATGCTTTGTGGCTAATGTTTCCATAGGTTCATAGATTAGTACTAAGCTAACTGCCCTTGTGAGCCATTTTAAGCTTAGCCAATTATCCCCTGTGAGATTCAAACCCTGTACCTTGCATTTGTAAGGCAAACACCTTAACCATTAGGCCACCCTCCCACCCAATAACAATAACCCATTGCTTTTCAGCCACTTCAGTACCATAATGTTAGCACAATCCCCAGGGCAACAGTCTTGCCACATTATTATGCCTTTCAGTATACAGTCCTTCTGCCATTAGTATGTCACAGCCAGCAACGAGGTGTGCAACTGTTTCCAATTCTGTTTTACAAAACCTACATTTGTCTGTTTCTCCCACATGTTCAATGGACTTCATAAACCAACGTGTATGTAGTCCACTATCTTGGGCCGCCAATATTAACCTTTCATCTGTTGGTTTGAATTCACCCCTCCTTAACCATTCCTGCATTTGATCCTGATCAACATGAGGTTCTTCCAGAAGTTTTCTATACTTGCAACTATATTTATGAGTTTTCCACATTTCTTGCCTTCTCACCTGGCCCCTCACCTTAAATTCTTTCTTTTGTTTTTTGGCACATTCAGTTGCGGTTTGTTTTTTATTTACTTTGGTTTGATTTCCATTCCTGTTTGACACCAATATGCTTCTGCTAGACTAAGCAAATAAGTCATCTTAGATTTATTCTCCTCATGTTTTAAAACATTCACTACGTTAGAGTCTTGTGATGTCAGTAGATATGTGTGCAGTCCCATGATTGCAGATCTATACTTGTAATCAATTTCAAGGAGGCCCATCCCTCCTTTGGAATGGGGGATATATAATATTAACATGCACTGATTTTTGTAAATCATTTGAGCAGGAAGCATCCTTCTTTTCCTGTCTAATCAGTCACTCCAAAACTGTAAGTTAGGACTGGAAGAGCAAATTGGTTTTATAGTTTGACTTTTGTTCTTGGATGTCAATGATGTATTCAAGTTTAATTTAAGTCTTCTAAAGTATTCCTTACCAAGTTTCATTTGCATTTGTTCATGCTTTGTTGATCCTTCATCAATTCCCAAATATTTATACACTCCCAAGTTCTTTTATATCCCATTCTTCTCCCAAACTGATGTTTCTTGGTGCTGCAGTTTTCCTGCTTTAAAGGTTGCTTTTGCACATTTATCAAGACCAAATGACATTCTTATATCATCTGAAAAAGCTTTGACAACTTGCAGTTGTGCTTTCAGTTCCTCATCTGATGAGCTATATAGTTTTATATCGCAGACAAAGAGAAGATGAGAAGTCTTTACACTTGGTTGTTTTCTTGGAGACAAGTTATAGCAATGGCCTAAGTTAAGTAGGCAAGACTGAATAGCAGTGGTGACAGTCACCCTGGAATATCTCCCTTTGAATTTTTATCCCTGGGATAATAATTTGTCCTTTTATCATGGCTTAATTGCAAAGTGGTCTGCCACTGTTTCATGGTCACTGTAATGACAGTCGAATCCGTGCAGGGTGTATCTTGTACATTTTTGTCTTCCATTTGTGTGGTTCACTCTGTCTCCCAAATCTTATTTGCTCAGTTTTTGATGTATTTATAAGCATAGTCTCCTTAGCCTAAAATGGTCAGGT
>NC_056727.1:688044145-688071645 GCF_019279795.1 Protopterus annectens | reverse complement strand
GTAATATCAATGGAACTAGACGTGTCCAAGAAGGAGACTTTTGAACCCTTCCCTGCTAAGACAAACTGAAGGAAACATGCTATCACAGGGATTGAATAAAAGAATCAAGCTGCTGTTCCGACCCATTCCAAATGAAAAAAATATCTATGATAACATTGTGTAAGGTGGAAACCAGGTAGATGTACAAGAGTATCCAATTGCCATTCTGCTAACACCAGATTAGCGAAGGCTGGGGCCATCTTGGACCTAATCTGTCCGTATAGAACTTTATTGAAGTAAAAAAAAAAATCTTTTTTAACACTAAAGACATAAGCTGGTAAATGGGGTCTATATTTTTCTTAGGAAATTTCACTTATTTATATAGAAAATGTTTTATGTAGTCCATACTCCTTGTGTGTGTGTGATACTTGTGTACAAAGCTACCCCAATCAAGGGTAACTACTATGCATCTAGTTTGGGTGATATTGGTATGAGAAAGAACATTTTTAAAAAATCCCAAGAATCCCTTGTGTAAAATGGGGTGGCTTGTGCAACTAGGTTTAGTATGAAATCCACATATTCAGAAATTCTTTGTCTTTGTCTTTTTGTTGGATATAATAAGTCTCTAAAAGGGGGGGTCAGCTGTAGATTTGTGTAACTTGGGGATTCCAAAAAGTTTGCCTAAGGCAGGGTTGAGGGTATTCATAAAGGAAAACTCATCTTTGGTGATGCTTAAATTCTTCAATAAGGATGTCAGTGTGTTGTCTGCATTGACAAATACAAATTCTTGGCTGTACAGTGTCTAAAGAAACTATCTCGTACAAAACATAATCATTCAAAGTGGCTTGTATTTTAGAAACGTAGTCCTTTTGCCATATGTATGTACGAGGGTAGTGTGACATTGATGAGGACTGCGGTGGGAGTGACAGATACGTTTAAGGTGGAGGTGGGATTACGTGAAGGATCAGCTCTGAGCCCTTTCCTATTTGCAGTGGTAATGGACAGGTTGACAGATGAGATCAGACAGGAGGCCCCGTGGACTATGATGTTTGCAGATGACATTGTGATATGTAGTGAGAGTAGGGACCAGGTTGAGGAGACCCTGGAGAGGTGGAGATATGCTTTAGAGAGGAGAGGAATGAAGCTTAGCAGGGCTAAAATGGAATAGATATGTGTAAATGTGAGGGAAGGTAGATGTATGGTGAGGATGCAGGGAGTAGAGTTGGTAAAGGTGGATGAGTGTAAGTACTTGAGATCAACAGTTCACCTCTCTTCCACACTCACCATTACTCTGAAGAAGAGAGTACAGGCAGGGTGGAATGGATGGAGAAGAGTATCGGGAGTGATTTGTGACAGACTGGTACCAGTAAGAGTGAAAGGGAAGGTCTACAAGAGGGTAGTGAGACCAGCTATGTTATATGGGTTGGAGACGGTGGCATTGACAAAAAGGCAGGAGTCAGAGCTGGATGTGGCAGAGTTAAAGATGTTAAGATTTGCACTGGCTGTGACTAGGATGGACAGGATTAGGAATCAGTATATTAGAGGGTCAGCTCAGGTTGGACAGTTTGGAGACAAAGCAAGAGAGGCAAGATTGTGTTGGTTTGGACATGTGCTGAGGAGGGATGCTGGGTATATTGGGAAAATGATGCTATGATGGAGCTGCCAGCTAAAAGGAAAAGAGGAAGGTCTAGGATAAGGTTTATGGATGTGGTGAGAGAAGACGTGCAGGCAGTTGGTGTGAAAGCATGATGCAGAGGGCAGGAAGAAATGGAAACAGAAGATCCGCTGTGGCGACCCCTAACAGGAACAGCCGAAAGAAGATGATGAGTCCTTTTTGCTGTATGAGGACCACTCCTGTTCCCCTATCTGCCTTCATATTCTCAAGTCTTTGTCACTGGGGAGATCAAATAACGCAGTTCTTTCAGGAAGACTAAGGTTAAACCATTTAGATGAGGCTTTGGATTTATACATGCTCCTAAGATCATTTTCACATACCTTTTTAAGAAGGACAGTAAGGTGTTGTGTAAGTGGGGATTGAATAAACTTTTTTTCTTTAACACTGAAGAATCAATATTCCTGCAGCAGGTATTGGATCCCTTGAGTCTCTAATTTCACTGGAACTATTTACAATTCTTGACACAGCTCCATCCAGCTCATTAATATGTATGTATTCTACATGATACTCCCCCTTTTTACAGTACTGTGACATATATACATGACACAATCTACTGTATGTACAATATTAGAATAAACAAGGTGTGTTTAATAATTTTGTTCTATGTTAAAAGGCTTATTTGGAGGCTTTGTATTTTATGTAAATATTTTACATTCATTAACTATATATTTAGAAGAGTATGCATTTTACATCATTCTGAAGACACATTGAGTCTGTGTTTGAGTTTGCCGTTATTCCAAGTGTGTTATATATAATATTATATAATATATAATTTATTTAACATTTGTTAACCGGGATAGTCCATCTGAGCAAAGGCCCTTTTTCAGTGAAAGCTCCACAGTACAAGTAAGCAAGAACATTTATAAAACTGAAAATGAATACAGTGAAAACTTTACAATAAAACAGTTAAACAAATGTATATAAAGTTCCACAGTACAATATAGTAAGAGGCGTTATAACATTGAAGAAAAAACATAGCAAAGAAATACAATAAAACATTTGAATAAATTTACATAACACATTGGGTTATTTTTCACTGTGTAATTGTACAATACAGAGCAGTTAAGTGAGTTATGGTGGTAGGGAAGGGAGGGATACAGAGGATAGTAATAGAGGTGGTTTCATGTGGGATGGTTACAGAGGCAAATCCATGTGCTATTAAGGTATCTTTTTTTGAAAGTTTTCTTGAATTTGTGGATGTAGGAAATGTTTTTAAGGTTCATGCGGAGCTTGTTCCATGCAAGAGCAAGGAAGTAGCTGTAGAGATTCTGTTCAATAGATTTTTTTAGGTTTGTGAATTTGTAAGAGACATTGGTCAGAGCTTCTGAGGGCTTGAGCGGGCTTGTACCGAGAGACAAGTGAGGAAATACTAGGGCAAGAGGAGGGCTTATTCAAGATAGTATGGATAATGAGAAGTTGGGTAAATGAGTTGGTTAGGAAACTCTAGCCAGCTGAGTGTCTGGAGAGTGTGACAGTGGTGTGATCTTAAGGGTAGATTGTCTGCAAATCTAGCAACTTTGTTGTAGGTGTTTTCATGTTTGGCACGTAGTTAAGCCTGTAAATTGGTTAAAATTTGAGAGCTGTAAAAGTGGTTTGGGAGAAGTTAAGTGCAAAAGGAAAATATTCAAAGATAAATACACGTTAGGTTTAAGTAAGGCACCCTTTATTACTTGCAGTAAGGAGACAAAGCATGTAGGTACAAGGTTTGTCTGACTTTCTGGTGGTCAGTATGTTATTCTTGTACAGTTCTCTTTATGTCACATAGAAAATGTTACTAATCTACTGCTGACGTAGTTGGACACAGCTTTCTGTGTTACACAGAAAATGTTACCAGGCTTATTGCTGACATGGTCAGATTATTGCTGGCTTGCAAAAACATTTGAGAAAAACAACCTGGCCTTTGGCTTATTTTAGCCCACCTTGTCTCTTCAATTCTTCTATTGTACAGTTCTAATACATGCAATACATTTTGTCTAGATTCAAGGTACATTTCTAGCTTTGGTAGAAGTAGTGCTGACTGGTTTAAGCTTTCAAACCTCTATTGTTTTCTTTATCAAGACTTCTAACAGCTGCACATTTTCTCATGGCATAAGCAGAAATAGAATGTCTTTTAAGTTTCCGGTAGCTGCACATATTTTCATTGCATAAGTAGAATAAAGTATCTTTTATTAAGTTTCTAATAGCTGTGCATATTCATGCAGTATGAACAGAATAAATGTATTAACCCTTTTAAGCCTTTAATGTACTAAGCATGCACATTACTATTATGCATTTTCCTAACAGTAAGCTTGGGCTATGAGATCCTGGAGTTGGTTGTGAGGAACCTTTTGTTTCTGTAGAGCAAGCCAAGCTTTTGGTGGGTTTTCTTGGTACAGTTAAGTACATAAAGGTCAAATTTTAGTTGATCATCCACTATTACTCCAAGCAGTTTGTGTGATTCAGCTGTGATCATAATGTTGTTGAGGGAAGAGATCGTGAATGAGGATATAAGATGGTAAAGGGATTTTGGGAGTAAAAGAAGTTTTCTTTTTAGGATTTAGTACGAGTTGGTTGTTAGTAAGCCATGTTTCAGTGAGGTTGGAAGATGTTTGTGTAAGGGTTAGTAGGTCAGTGGGACTGTCGGCGAAGGAAATGATAGTGGAGTCATCTGTATACTATATGAGGGAAGACAGGACAGGATGTGTGAAGTTAGTAAAAATGTTAAAAAGGAGGGGGCTTAAAATACAGCCTTGAGGGACGCCCATTTTGAATGGTAGAAAAGGAAAGCAGAGAGCCATTTTACATTTTGCAGTCTGTCTGAGGTAGCTATTGAACCAGGAGATAGTTGCTGAGGAGAGGATGAGTTGAGAGAGTTTGTAGAGGAGGATGGGGTGAGATGCAATGTCAAAGTCTTTGGAGAGATCTAAAAAGATGCAGGACATTAGTTTATCATTGTCTCTGGCTAGGGAGATGGGAGTTAGTTAAGGAAATAAGTGCAGTAGTGGTGCTGTGATGGGGGCGGAAGCCATATTGAGTAGGGGTAATTTACATTTTCACGAGTAAGATAAGCTGAGATTAGTTTATAAACACAGTGCTAAAGAATTTTGGAGAGGGGAGAGAGTATGGCAATAGGCTGATAATTAGAGAGCTCAACAGAATTTCCACCGTTGTGGATTGGTATAGTGTGGAACTTTTTCCAGAGGGTAGTACCAGTAGATTCACTAATTGAAAGGTTTATAGGGATGGAGACGAGATATGCTATGGAGTCAGCAGCAGGTTTTCGGAAGAGAGGTGGCAGGCTGTCATCTGAAGGGGAACCTTTGGTTTGTTTTTTTGATGTAGCTGGTTGAAATGGGTTTTAGTGAGAAAGGACTGTTTTGCAGTTGGGGGTGGTAGACTGTATGGGGCTGGTTGGGTGACAGTTTGCATAAGTTTGCTGATGGTATCTATGAAGTATGAATTGGAAGTTGAAGCACTTTCAAGGAGTGTATTATTGGGGTAGGGGTTGGGAGTTGAAGGATTTCCTAGGTGGAGAATTTTGTTGACAGCATTCCAAAATGTTTTAGGGTTCTTGGGTACAGTATCTTGGGGTGAGTGGTAGTAGTTCGTTTTTACAGCGTTTGTGTTTTTTTGGTTAAATTTGGGAGTTCCCTGTATTGTTGGTAGTGTTTTATAGTTGGTGTGTCTTTTTTTTTTTTTCCTTTTGCTTCCCAGTTCTATATAAAAGCTTTGGGTTATCAATGAATTTCTTATTTTGAACTTTCCCTTTTTATCCGTTTACCTTCTAAGTTTTTCTGCTGGTGTTGATATTTTACTTTATTATTAGCAATAGTGTTTGATAAATTGTCTGTTTTAATACTGTGTGTTGCTTTTACCATGTTTTTGATGATTTGTTCACTTTTTTTTTCTATATGCTTCTAACAATTATACTTATTTGCCTTATAATTTTCTCCGTTTGCTTCCATGGTGTCATTTTACTTGATCCTTTCATTTCTTATGTTACTCTTATGCTTTTGTGGTAGCACTTCATCCATTATTAGTTTAGCTGTGCATTAATATTTCCTATTTATTTTTGCTATGTCTTTTGGTTTCCATTTAATCATCCTGATTACTGTGTTCATCTGTTTTACCAATCTTCTAACACTTTGGGTCTTGTTTGATTTTTGTGATCTATCTTGATGTATATCCATCGATATAAATCAGACAGGTCCTCCCTTAGATAATTTTCTTCTGGACTGAGAGCATCTTCTTTGCTCTCTTTCTTGTGAAAGTTCTACAGATAGATCCAGAACATCATCCTATGACACATCCTCTTCAGATACACCATGCTTCATCTGCTGATTCTTTATATGAGAACCCATTGGTTTATCACGTCACAACCCTACCTGCATCAAAGTTGCTACTGTTTCTTGTTCCTTCCCTTGCTGTATACCTGTCTTCTACAGAAGGCTTCAGCGCATCACCACACAGCAAATCTTCAGATACCTCCTGCTTCACTTGATGCTTGTTAATCTGTTGTCCTATTGCTCCATCATGCAGCAACATTGCCTGTGCTGGATCCTCCACATTAAATCCTTCATCTTGCAGATAATCAGTAACTTTAGTTTCTTTGTTTAACCTCTGCCTCAATCCCTCTTTTCTAGACCCTCTTACCGTGTGTTTATTTATTTATTTTTTTGGTGAGGTTTTGATGTTCTTCGTGTTTCACTGTTGTAGTCATTACATTTGAGTAATCCTGCTGGCAGGTTGCCCTCAGCCTGAATTCCAAAGTCTTGGGTCCTGCATCGGCTGCTGTCGCCCCTTCCCTAACGTCAGGTCGTCAGGGGTATAAAAGAAGCAGCTGACGCCATTTTCTTCAGTCTTTCTTGCCGCGCGGTGCCCAAAGCAGTTTGTAAGTGCCGGTCGGCCGACTCCTGAGATTTTCGTGTTCGAGTTTCAGACCCGAAGTCTTCAATAAAGCTAAGTACCCCGTTGGGGAAACTTTTTTTTCTTGCTCCAGACCGATGTCAGAAAGTTAGTTGTACTTCTTGTGGAAAGCAAATACCTCATAAAAAAAGTTTCCCCAACGGGGTACTTAGCTTTATTGAAGACTTCGGGTCTGAAACTCTAACACGAAAATCTCAGGAGTCTGCAGACCGGCACTTACAAACTGCTTCGGGCACCGCGCGGCAAGAAAGACTGAAGAAAATGGCGTTGGCTGCTTCTTTTTATACCCCTGATGACCTGACATCAGGGAAGGGGTGACAGCAGCCGACGCAGGACCAAAGACTTTGGAATTCAGGCCGACAGAGGGCACCCTGCCAGCAGGATTACCCAAATGTAATGACTGCAACAGTGAATATACCCTAACATCTACATTTATGGTAAGTGTACACAACTGTACTTTTCTTATATCCAGGTGCCTTTTGCCTGTATTTCTCTTCAAATGTTTTTGGAGCTGCTTTTTTGTATTGATTAGTTTGGCTTTCTCCTTTGCATTAATATACCTTATCTTAGGCCTTCCTCTTTTCCTGTTACCTGGCAGCTTCATCCTTAGAATCTTTTTCCCAATTTACTCTGCATCCCTCCTCAGCACATGTCCAAACCAACGTAATCTTGCCTCTCTGGCTTTGTCTCCAAACCTTCCAACCTAGGCTGACCCTCTAATATACTTATTCCTAATCCTGTCCATCCTCATCACACCCAGTGCAAATCTTAATATCTTCAACTTGGCCATGTCAAGCTCTGACTCCTGCCTTTTTCTCAATGTCTCCAACCCATATAACATAGCTGGTCTCACTACCCTCTTGTAGACCTTCCCTTTCACTCTTACTGGTACTCATCTGTCACAAATCACTCCAGACACTCTTCTCCACCCACTCCATCCTGCCTGTACTCTCTTCTTCACCTCTCTTCCACACTCACCATTACTCTGAACTGTTGATCCCAAGTATTTAAACTCATCCAGCTTCACCAACTCTACTCCTTGCATTCTCACCATTCCTCTATCCTCCCTCTCATTCACACACACATATTCTTAGTCCTGCTGACCTTCATTCCTCTTCTCTCTAGAGCATATCTCCACCTCTCCAGGGAAACGTTTACAAATTGCTTTTCTAGCAGCTAACCAGGTAATGGACTTGCAGGATAGATTCTTTTACCCCCTAAGCTTCATTTTTGAGAGTTTCTCAACAAAATGCACGAGTTTAATAAGGGAGGTGAAGTGTAGAAAAACTGTAACAGGCTTGGAAAATGTTACTGTTCCTTTAGAAGAGAAATACAGAAAAAAGCTGTATTATTTTAAGAGAAAATGTAAATAACCTTTCAAAAGATAAAAGTAAAAAGTTCTATTACAGTTTTTAGTAAATGTTCAATATTTATAACATTTCATGAAAGTCTTTTAAAGAAGAAAATTGTACATTGCTACTGAAAATAAACTGCAGGTTGAAAAGAAAACTGTCTCTGTTTCTTGACTATGCCAACTTCTGCGGTGCTTAAAATTTATTGCTCCTTAGCAAATGTTGCAGAGAGTCATTTGGTGATATCTTATTTGGACAGTAGTTTGGACAATAGTTTGTTGGGACCTTTCTCCTCTGCTGAAGTATGTTACTGTGAAAAGAAAGCTGCATCTTCTAAAATTCGAACTGAAGCAAGTAAAAATCCTGTTTGGGATTCTTATAATTCAAGTCTTTGCACGCTTTGCCTGCTAGAAAGATGGTTGCTGGATTTTATACTGGAACATGCAGAAGTGGACAGAGCTCTGGTATGTTCTATTGCATGTAAGGACTCTGCAAATGTTATATTTGACCATGTTGGTGAGAGACCATTGGGGTACAGTATATCTTCAAGTAAAACTAGTTTAAGTGTAGCTAGCTGATAGTGTTTGCTGTCTGTCACTAGTATGTTAGATTTTTAACTTACCTGTGCATGAATATTTGCATTTCAGTGAAATGCCTCATCTTATTTCAAGTAAAGAATTTTATTGAGTTTTACATGCTTGTTTCTGGTGATTTTTAATGTATTTATTTTTGTTTATGGGTATAAGGCTACCTTTGGGTATTCACCCTTCAAAAGTGTCATTGCACAAGTTTGTTGCTATTATTCAAGTATTTTTAAAGATTGTTTTATTTTCAGGGTAAATGGTAATGTGTGTTCTTGGTTTGCTAAAGTAGTTTGTTTGACAGCAGTGTGTTATAAAGTGTGGAAGAGGGTGCTGGCAGTATAGTTATTCCTCCCTTTCTAGACATTGTGTGCATTTGTGCGCAAAATAATTTTGACAAGTTTCAGTTACTTTTGGTAAGCCTGCATTGGAGAGCATTGGGCTCAATCTAAGGAGGCGGAAATCTTACAGGGGTGGGATTATTCTGATATCCAGCTGTACATTGTAAACCTTACATGGTTGGGGAAGATTTGTTATTTCACAAGGCAGCAATGCAATCATCTCTTGCATATACGGCTTACAGTAGTGTGGATTGGGAGACCATATCCCTGCTCATATCATATATTTGGTGTCATTGGTATGGATTTGAAGCCATTACACTTTGTATATATTTTTTGTGGTGGTGGAGGGATTAGAATCCAATATTACCACCTGTTAATTATATGTAGTAATAACCAGGTAAGCAACATATGTTTCACTTTATTCTACATGCTTAAAATATAATTGTGTAATGTGTGCGTACTGTCCGTGCCTTACTGCTGCAAGATGTTTCATCTTAAACTGTAAATGCAGACAAACTACCTTTGTACAACATACTGCTATACAGCTTTGGAATAAAAGTGGATAATAGTTCCATTGTAGTGCATTTGAGGCAAACTTTCTCTTTTTCCACACCCTAACCTTTTAATATATTGATAGTAACTTCTATATTATATTAAAAAGACAGCATCATGTAAGATTATGGCGTAATGGGTTAATTGTGTTGGGAGGACAATTACATTACTTTAACATCTGCTGTCAGAAGTCCTACTAAGATAATTAACATGATTTAACCTGGATCCATATGCTTATGCATAAGTAAAGAAGCAATTATTGATAGCTACACAGCATTTCAGCCAGTAGTGAAAAGTAGAATACAGCTTGTTAGGGCTTCTTGTGAGCCCTTTTCCTCTTCTGTACAAATGACTGTTTGATTTAATTGTTAAGAAAATGGGAATGAGTGAAATATATAGTTCACTGTTTTTTCACTGGAATATGTGTAAATAGTTATCAGCAGACCTTTTGTGCAGCTGCTCATTCCCTTTTCATATCGCATATCAGAGTATGAATGAGAAGATGGATATTGTTTGTGTGTGTGTTTTCAAATTACCTCCTACTCCAGCACTACATGATGCAACATTGCCACAGTCCTGCAAACCAGCATTTATTGGTGACAATTTCTTGCTGTGATTTGCACATACAGTATTTGTGTTGCTGTCTAACCTCTTCTGAAGATTAGGGTCTCGCTTGTAGTTATCCCGTTCTTTAATACTTCTATTATGGTTATGTTTTCGAATGCAGGCTACTGGCCTTGCAAATGTTTCCATACATTACATTGATAAAAAGGCTACTTTTTATTTGGTATCTCTCAAATGCTGTTGATGGGTACTTGGGGAAGATATGATGCTCCTATCTTCAGGTAATATTTCTTAAGAAATAAGTAAAGGCCTAGGTAAATTACAGAAGCAATGTAAATATGCAGCAGCTGAGTCAGATATTCATGGGCAATCATTTTGGTATTGCAGGAGTGTAGAGGAAGATTATTAGATGTAGGATGACTGAATTTCATCAAACACTAAATCTGTTTTGGAGTAATAATATGCATAATGTGGCATTATCCAGCAGAACATGAAAGGGTCTGTTATGTCTAGATTAACTTGCACTTACATGGCAAACTGTGCCCAAACTTGCAAACTTTTTCTCTAAGAA
The DNA here is from genome assembly GCF_019279795.1 of Protopterus annectens. Taxonomy (NCBI): domain Eukaryota; kingdom Metazoa; phylum Chordata; order Ceratodontiformes; family Protopteridae; genus Protopterus; species Protopterus annectens. The sequence goes on along the minus strand of NC_056727.1, from coordinate 688,061,125 downwards.
TATACTTTGTAATCTGCTTTGAGGGCAGCAAAGGTGTTGGGCATTCTGCATTAAATGTCACAGAAGAGAATCAGACATGCCATTATGGATACCCTATAGCAGTTGTGAAAGAAGGGATAATACATAACTGATCGAAGAACTCTGAAATTATTTACGGGTAATGCTCTTGTTTTCCTCTAATCCAGGGATGTCCAACCTTTTGGCTTGCTGGGGCCGCATTGAGTGAACAGAAATTGTCTTGGGGCCGCATATAAAATATATCCTATACTTAACACTCTCGCTGCCGCGGACGACCAAAGTCGACGACCTGGCTGTACTGTAGGTGCATTCGAACAATGAATAAATGCCTAATATTTACCTTAAAATTCTAATTCTCTAATCTAACAGTTAACGCTAACATCTTGGTTAGGATCCCCTACACTATACCGACCCACCACAAACCCGACAGCCAAAACACTGACACCACACAATACCGACAGTCCACATTACCCAACACCGACTCACAACACACACACAAACATCAACGTAAACCACACCAAGCATTCTTACACACTACTACACAAAATTACACTCTACTAAACTATCACAGCTAAAACATAAACAAGAATATACCTGCAAATCACACACATCCCACTACACCGCAACATCCTATAATGTCATTACCCACGTAACTCGCACATCCCATTAACCTAACCAATACCTACATAAAAAAATGAAACCTATACAAAACAAATACTTACAAAAAATACAATATACCCTACTGTACTCCTGTGGGGGGCTGCATCCCCCACAACTCCCCTACTTATATATACCAACTCCGAGATCGTACTACTACAGTGAGGAAAGGGCATATTTCCCGATCCTCACTGTATCACAATCTCATTGTTTAAACTTACCAGCAAGACTTCCTGGACTCCACTAGGCAACTGCTGCATGCGGGGAACTTGGTGAAATGCCATGTCGCTATTCTGGCATTTCAGCATTCTGTGCTGTTGGTCTTCGGGTGTCGATATTTTCCTTGTCAGTTAAGTGGGCTGTCTGTCTACTGAAGGAGACCCCTTAGTTAATATATATTATTTATTTACAAATAGATCTTTACTACAACACTAGCATTTCTCACTGGAAAACCACTCCAGCTACGTAAAATGTCAACATTAGCAGTCCTACAGTACTATAATCCACAAAAATAAGCCAACAGATTTGCAATAAAGTAAGGAATTCACATTACTGACTTAATAAAACAATTCTCAATAAGTTACAAGAGGGTCTCATCCAAACAAATGACTGATGCCAGAAACATGGCCTCAAGCTAAATGCCAAAAATGTATCATCATCCCCTTTGGGGAGAGCGATGTCCCCACAAATTATCACATTAATAACAATGTTGTAAGCACACAGTCAGTTGTGAGGTGCTTGGGCACCCAGGTTGATAGAAACTTGACTTTTGACCACCATGTCACAGTTTGTATGGAAGGCTTTTTACATGGCCCACCTCATTAGTAATGGTATCTCATCCAGGGACAAGGAGGTCATAACATCACTGTATTCTTCCTTTATAAGAGCTATTACTGAGTACAAAGCCCCTTTTGGCATGCGTCTCGGCAAAACACCTTGCCAAAAAACACCTTGCCAAAAGAAAGACTACAACCATTTCTCACAAAAAAGGTCAAAGGACTAAGTTCACTTAGTTATCCAAACAGACTAAAAAGCTTCTTGCTTTCCTCTGTCTCTCACTGGCCCCTATAAATTTCATCACTGGCTTGCTTTTCAGGTTAAGAAACATCCTGCCGTAAGACTTCTCCACTTCAGAAATACTGGTTATACTTAAAACGCTCACTACAAAGACCACAGCCTTCACTGCAATATAAACAAGCCACTCTGTATGGACAGGTTCTTGACACAAAAACTTCAACTTCTGTAAAAAGCTCCTCTCATTATCAAAACAATGTAGTTCAGCAACACGACAACGGATGGAGAGCCATAAATGTACTCCTTGAGTAAGTAGCATAGCCTTCATTAAACCGAATGGAAAATCCACACACTAAACTTTCCTAGCTGGATGGCAAAGATCTAATATATCTAATTCCATTTGCAAAAATATATTCAGTATAAATATTAAATCTCTCTCTTTCAAACACTCACAAAAAGAGCCCCTACTTCTAAAATAGGCACACATTCACTGAATGAAATTGTCTGGAATTCAAAATATCTGGGAGAAAAAAAAATCGTTCTAGAGATGGACTCATCCATCCAATTTCCCACCACCAAAAGGACCATCAATAAATTAGCAAACAACTGCTCTGCAAAAAGTAAATCAATAAGAAATCCATAAACTCTCAAGATCATACTACATACTGGAATAAACATACAACTTCCCTCCAATCTAAAGCCATTTGACATTCAGACATTTTAATTTGTTCAGAAATTATTCACAGACTGAATATTTACTGAGCTGCCACATTAGCACTGTATGCTTAGGTCTGAACCAGTGAAGCATGCCTGTCAATTCCAAAAGAATTAAAGTAACTTAAGGTTATTTGCAAGGTTACATGGCAGTTTATATTGGAAATAAGCAGAGATATTAAAAAAGCTCTGTTTCTTGTGATTATGCTGAAAAGTCTTCCAAGGTTAAATACAACCTTCTGATTTAGTATGGAACCATACCTCTCAATCTTAGAGCAAGAAATCTGGAGAAAGAGAAAAATAAAGTGGGACACAGGCCCAAAAATAGTTATGCATCACAGAGACCATTGAAACAACTGTAGCTGCATCACAGAGACCATTGAAACAACTGTAGCTGCAAACATACATCCGTTATAATCATTCTATCCCATCATTGTCAGTTAAGCATTCTGTGGTTCATTCAATCCTGCCTTCTTTTGCAGCAAAGAAAACCATGTTTTGAAATGACAAATGCTTTAAAAAAAAAAACAAAAAAAACACACACATTGCATCCACATCCTGCAAACAACCACAGAGCTTTCACTGAAACTAGGGCAGCTTATTTCCCCAGAATGACAGCTCTCCCTAATTAAGTCTAATGGTGTACAATCTACCAGGATCTGGACTACCTGAAATTAAATTATGGCCTGCAAATTGCAAGTGCACTTCGTTTAATTTTAAACTATATTTCTAAGCCCACTTACTGTATTTTTCAGTAGCATCCCAATATCCATTTCCAGGTCACTTTACAAGACATGCAGTGGTAGACTTGGCATCCTCCAGATCCCTACAGGACCACACTCGTACTGCTAGCATTGTCCATTAAATATAAATATCAATCCACTGCAAATGGCAAGAAGCTATGTCTTAAAATCTACTTTTGGCATGCCTAGTACCCAATTATCAGGTTTTGAAACAAAGAAACATATTCTCCACAGTCCGTAAGTCTGTCTTTAATAATCCTCTACTATTGCAGCCCTCCCAACACATAAATACACACTAAAACCCACAACATTTAAAAAATGATATTGTGCCCAAGTGATTTGCCAGTATTGATCAACCAAAGCTGTACTTATTGTCTAATCTGCCACTGCTAAGAACCCACCAGTGAGAAAACAGTACTGGCTGCTTTTGTTCGTCAGAAAAAACAATTCAACTTTATATGCTACTGTCCCACAAAGTCAATCCACTACTGACCCATTAACCCTAGGCTGCTGTCTCATTCTTACTCCCTGGAACTGCATTACCTTGGATGAATAATTTATTTCCTAAGCAAAAGAGACAAACTGGAAGATGAAGCGAAAATCTATGCAGTTGAGAGGTATGATTTCATATTCAATACAACACTCTGTCAGGAAAGCTGCAATTTAATGAAAGTGTACTTTTAATGTGCGATATATTTGTGAGCTAACTTATTTCTGTTCAGTAGATTGATCATCATTAGCCTCTTTGTGCATGTGTCTAACTCTGTCATAAACACACACACACTCTTCTTCTACTTTCACACACACAAACATTCTGCTTTCATGCATGTACTCACTCACTCCGTACTTGCCTATTAACACAGGTACGTGTTGTCCCTTTCAAAGGCAATGGCGGCAAATCCATACAGGAGTCCTCAGTGAGCACACACACACACACACACACACACACACACACACACACACACACACACACACACACACACACACACACACTGATTCTTTGTCACGAAATAACGGCAGGAACATGCAGATCCTTCTTTGGCACAAAAAAAAAATCAAAACTAGAAGGGTGTTTTGGCGCATGTGCACAGTTATAGGCCACGGGCGTGAAAAACACAAAAAAGTGTTTTGGGGGATGCGTACATCGATGTTACAATTAGAGGTTGGGGGCCGCAGGTTGGACACGTCTGCTCTAATCCCTTATTTGTCAAGAATGAGTCGTATCTTGAAATGGGGAAGCTTGAATAGTATGATGAAGTATCCCTGAATTGAAAGGTTGATGGTTGAATGATCTAGCCTGCCACTGGAGCTTGAGAAATGAAACTTTGTGGAATGAAACTTTGTGGAATAATTCAGAATTGCATTAGATTAAAGCAACAAAATCATTTTATGGATAGAAATAGTATGTGGAAAATGGGCACATTTTAGATGCGTGAAGCAATCTCTACGCTGTTGTAAGCACTGCAGTTTTAGTAAGCTCTTAAAACATGCAGACACAGTACAATGAACAGCAGGTGTGATGCATGACCATTTGGATTAGATGTGTAATGTTTCAATGGTTCAACAGGGAGCACATTTGATCTTAAAGACTGGAAAGCTGTGGCTTCTATCCCCACATCACATGTTCCATTATTGACGCTGCAGTGGAGTATGAGTGGAGGGGTGGATTTATGCTCCTGATGTGTCGTCCTTTTAAATGAGACATTACAAGATTCTGTCTAAGTTTGGGTGGATGTGAAAGATCCCACAGTGTTAAGAGGATTAAGACAATGCCCTTGGCAAAATCTTCCCTAGTCATTTTAGATGCTACTTTTTTGAGTCTCCTCTTATATCTAGTGTGATCTCATAGACTCCAAAATTTAAACAAAGAAATAAAGTAAAAATGAGTTTTTTTTTCCATGATAGTTTGTCTTTTTAGTTCCAGGTAACTAAAATATAATGGGAATACAAGGTCTTCTTCAGTTCATCAAAGATGCAGCAGAACCAGTCAATGTGAAGAAGTACAAGGGGCAAACTGTAGCTGTGGACACGTATTGCTGGCTTCACAAGGGAGCTTTTGCTTGTGCTGATAAACTTGCCAAAGGAGAACCAACAGACCAGTAAGTGTGGTTGATTTTTAGTTTTAGAAAAACAAAGTTTTCTGTATTCTAAAAAAAAAATGTGTGCTCTGTAGTTGGTGGATAGCTTCTTCTGCAGTGACGCTAACGTTTGACTGAAAATTCAGCTAGAATTAAAAAGTGCATATATAACACTCTAATTCATGCAGTCATCCAGAAGAGGCTGGATTGCTGCATTCATCAGTCTTTATTACCTGTAAGTTTTCAAATGTAGTTGCTTGGTTAGCTTTCTGGAATTTCTTAGACCTGTCTTATTACTGTGGTGTAAAAATCTGTATTTACAGTTTCTTTGCTGGCATAGCATCTTTTTATTAAGGTTATAAAAGATCATCCATGGGTTGGGCTCTTTCTTTTGGAAGTTTGGTAGTTTACAGTCTGACAAATTAATGTACTGAATATTGGCTTTTGTGAGAACTGGCTGTTAATTTTGCAGCTTCAGTATTTTCCTTGTTACTTTCCTAATGGTTTCCAAGTGGCGTTTTGCCAACCCAGTGGAGCAAAAAGAATATTCTTGGCTGTGATTCTAGCAGTGTGATTTCATTAGTAGTTTGGGTACTATAGGGGCTAGATGGGGAATTAATAGCTAATGGTAATCTTGCCTTTTAAGGAATGGGTGAGGGCCTGAGAAGTCCAGCTTGCTAGTTTTTATATTGTCAATGCTTCTGTCTAGACAAACCAGGTAAAATTAGGGCATATATGGGGGTGGCAACATGTGGAACTACACAGCTGAAACCACCTCGGGTGTACAAGTAGTAGAGATGAATATGTAGGCAGACACTAAAAGAAAATATTTATTCCCTTCCCCAGCCTTGCAGTATAATAAACTGGGGCTGCATTCCAGCTCTTACCCCTAGAGGAAATACACAGGGACTATGAGATGCTCTCAACCCAGACAAACTAGGCCTTTGGGTAAGGTAATTCTTTTAAATGTGCCTTCTGTTCGGGATGACACTTGATGTGGTGGAAGGAAAGCAGGTGGTCTTATTTTGGTTACATAATTACATATTTGTATATAATTTCTGTATGCTGAACTGAATAATTCTGGGTTGTATTGGGGCCTTTGAAGTGGGTTCAGCAGTTAAAAGCAATGCTGTTACTGCTGCTATACACATTGTATTGCTATTGAAAACAATTGTAATATCATGTGACTTTACTCCATAAATTATGCATACCTTTCCTTATTCCCAGGTATGTCGCCTACTGCATGAAATTTGTTGACATGCTTTTATCGTATGGAGTCAAGCCAGTATTAGTTTTTGATGGATGTACCTTGCCTTCCAAAAATGAAGTGGAAAAATCTCGGAGAGAGTAAGTATAATTATTTGTGATATGTTGACTCCCTTAGTCCATCTAGAAATGTGATTTATTTTCAGTAGAGACCTAAGGTGGTGGTCGTAATGACTAGGAGAAACTCCACTACTGTTTGTAATAAGTGCCATGGAATCTTTTAAGTTCACCTGAGCTTCCACTAACTCAGACAGATAGGACCTCTGTTCAGTATCCTATCTGAAGGATGGCACATTCAGGAGTGCAGCCCCCCCTCCCTTGGTTTAGCTTTTCTTCTTTTTGCACTGTAATGACTAAACTTTTTATTACCAAAAATGAAGAAATAGAGAGAGAAACCAAAAAACATATATAAGTAAGGGAGCTGTGTAGAGGGGTGAGCAGGGGTTTTCCAAACCCGTACATAAAAATGCTGCTTTTTAGGTGATTTAAGTTGCTCTCCGTTCTGGATGTGAGCAGTTGTGTTCGTTAGCTAATGATGCAGTGCATTTTTACAGAGAAGCAGTTTAGCCTTGAGAGATCGTAGTAAAAGCTTTTGCAATTTATAGATGAGATATTAAACTGCGGTGCTGTTTTCTTGAATTACCAGTAGTTTAGCTGGATGTAAGAGCTCTCACAGTGATGGTTCATTCCGTATAAATTAAATTGGTGCAGCTAATAAAATTTCTTCTCTGTGCAATTTTTTTCCTCCATGCTTGCCAACATTCAGTGTGATCCCCTCCCCACGACCAGTCTTAATCACATTCATTCTCCTGCATTGGAGAGTCCCCAGCATGACAGAGGCAGTAACTCACACAGCCATGATGTTTTACACTATTGCCTGCATCTGCTGATGTTGGCTGTGAGGATATTTCTGTTTAGGCACTTACCCTGTTGCTGGTATCTAACATGGGCATTTGCATTTCTGTGAGGGCCTACATTGTCCTACCCTTGTATGTGTTTATTTCCACCCAGGTACTAATGAGGGCATCCATCACTAGCTTGGTACAAACGAGCCAGTGTGTCTAATAATGGCTGCACTTTGCTTGTAAGCCTCCTCTTGTTGATGGTCACTGTCTCCTCCAAGTATTTGTGAACTGGTCCAGCTACTCGCACTGCTAGGCTTATCCAACACACAAGCAACTGACTGATTTTGGGTCAAAATTGAGGCTTTATCCCTCTTTGCCACAGAATTTGGAAAATCGTACAACTTAGATTTTTTCATGTGCTAAAATGCTCTTTCAACATGTTTTTTTTTTTTTTCCCCTCATTGGCAGCATATATGGCAATGATTTGTAGACTGTCCCGATGAAAGGTTTCAACCTTATCTTGACATTTTTCTGAATAAACCATTTCTTTCAATACCTGTTTGGCCAGGAAGTGCATTCTTTGATGTCAGCTTTATAATAGAAAAGAATGGGAGTTCTTAAGAGTCTTTAACATACTTATACTTTTGTGTGTGTGTGTATATGTATATGTGTGTATGTGTGTGTATGTGTATATATATATATATATATATATATATATATATATATATATATATATATATATATATATATATATATATATATATATATACTTGTAACTATAACTTTACTTATACCTGATCAAATGAAATTATTTTTTTACAATAAAATACTGACATAGATTATATTAAGTTTAGATGACATTTGCTTAGATTAAGGCCATGTATGTCAGGGATATGCTAGCCATGCTTTGAGAAGCTTGTCTCAAGGATGAAAATTTAAAGATGGAAGTCTTGAAGTCTTGTGGTCTTTTCTTTTTGCTGATAGTAAACAAAGTTCCTGTAAATTACTTTTGATTATTTTAACCTCCAACCCTGGAAAAAGGGGACACTTAGATTTTTAGATTGCACTCCTAAAGTAAAATGCTCAGGAACAGGGGAAAGAGAGTGGGCTTATTCAAACAGAACTGGTATGAAATTTCCTTTGTCCATCTTTGGAAGGAGGTATGTAGGCTATTTATGTAAAATCTTCCATGTGGTCCTTTTAGACACTTAAATCCTGGATAAGAAGTCGCACAGAGGGCCATTGAAAGGGTGCACTTTGTGTAAAGGCATATTTTATTCCATGCTCCTTGCTCCAGAGTAAATTCTAAAATGCAAGATGGTAACAATCCAAATTCTTTACTTTCTCAAAAAGCCTGGTTGACGAATTTAGATTTGGAAGATACTTATTGACATATCCATTTATAGACCTCACAGATTTCACACTTTGCAAGTGATTTCAAGAGCTTTTCTCATTTTTTTTGTGGTCCTCCTTAGTCTAGCTGCAGTTCCTAGAATGCTTCCCTGATGTCTAATTTTTGCCATTACAACATCAGAAAATCTTGGCATTCACATATACTTGTATCTAGGCAACTTTCTCATTCAGGCTCTGTGTTGAATGCCTTTTAAAAGAACTGGTAGCAAGTCTGTTTTCAGATTCTCCACTTTTTTGACAATGACAGCTTTATTGATCTCTTACTGCAATCCCCATACATAGCTCACATGAAACAAATTATCTTGTACAAACAACACTAAAACGGAGAAAATTTTAAGAACAGTTTCTAAATTCAAAGCAAGAGTCCTGTTTCTTAAACTCCCTTTTTTAAAATTATTTAGCCCTTAAAACCAGCTCCCATGTCAGATATTCAGACTCTTAATTTAAAAACCTTTGGGGCATATGTACTTGTTCTAAACCCAGCTTGCTATGTTGGAGTTATACTCCTTGATTAGAGCCCATTGTAGCTATTTATTTCTGCAGAATGTACTCCAGTTCTTTTTTTCATTTGTTTGCATCTAAGTTGCTTACAAGTGTAATTTCCTGTTATTTTATTAATGGAATTGTATTACTGTTCCACCCTCAGATAACTTTTATTAGTGACCACTGGGTGTCTTAAGATGTATATTTGCATACTTTTTCACCGCTACATTCCAGTCACTTGCAAATACTAACTTAACTTGCTGAAATCTGACTTATCGCCCTTATTCCTTCTCACAGATTTCCTAGGTATAAACACTAACAAGGTAAAAGTAGATGTGGGAGCCTTATTGGACACTTCAGGAAAGTATTTTCCTGACTTGGGAGAAGATCAAATTTAATAGTGAGTGGCTTTCTTCCATTTTGCCATGAAATAACCTTCCCTTTCTGCATGGGTGTTTTCCAGAACACTGGGTCTCCTGTCTGGTATTAATCTAATGGTTCTGAATGTCAAGTTGCATGTGAGAAAATGCTGATGTTCACAGTTGCAGTACTTCTTAAAGTATTGTTTAGTGTGTTAGGGAAAGTATGTTATGCTTGTGAGGTACTGTCAGTGTAATACCTACCTTTGGGCTCCTTATTAATTGCTCTTTTAGCCTAGAGGTCCTAGTAAGTTTACACTCCCCATTTTCACTTCATTTTCCTTTGCTCACCCAGTGGAGAAACAATCATTCTCCTCTGTATTATCTTTCCTAGAAAACACACACACAAAAAAAAGAAACTTTAAAAGAGAGTCTTGCAAGGCAATTCTGGTTTCTTTGTTGCCTCAGTTGCTGCAGGTGTCTCTGCTGTGGCAGATATTTGTCCCTCAGACCATGCATCTTTTTTCCCTGGTCCTGTTGGTGTAGCAGCAATTGGCACCAAAGACCAGGGGATAGCCACATCTTCTGTAGCTGCAGAAAAGCCAGTGCATGTCAGGGAGAACCACATTTGTAGCTTACTGGGGAAGGGGCAAGTGAAGGTTCTTCATTTGGCCCGGAGGGGTATGTAGAAGTTGATACCAGTATACCTAACTGGTCGGAATGGGGATCACAGTGCTTAGTGAGAAAATTTGTTAAAATCTGTCTTATCACTGGGATAGAGCTAATGTATTGGCTTTTACTAAGGAATTGATGTCTATTTGTCCATCTTCCAGTGAATCCTTGAGCCGAAAGGGAAAATACATCCTCAGCCAAAGTGAAGCCATGCAGTAAGAGGAGCGTGTTTCTGAGGATTCTTCTCAATCTGAGTCTTCAGATTCTGAAGAAATCAATCCTTCAGAAATCTGTAATGAAGAAATCACCTTTTTCAGAAATCCTTATTTAACATGAATGTCTTGTAATGGGAGCAGAGTGAAGCCTCTAAGATCCAGAAATGTACTATGACTTTAGTACAATTACACATGCCTAAAACTTCTTCTGTCCCTCCTGGGTTTCCTGCTTTAGCGGATGGTTTTCTTACCACTTCCAGTTTACCACACAGACAGCCTTTGGCTGCTCTAAAGTGTGATAGACTATGTAATGTAACCCAGTCCCATAAGTACCTATTTTTTAATCCCGAGGCAGACCCAGTGATCATATCTCTGTCTAAATCTGCTGCTTCCAAATGGTTTACTATGTTCAGTCCCACTACTTCTGATAAGGATAAAGAAAGTGATAAGTTGGGAAGAAAAATGTATGCTTCTAGTACTTCAGGATTTTAAATTGTCAAGCTGTTTAATTGCATTTCATTGCTATTTATTGCAAGTCATTACTGTTTTACTGCATTTCATTGCTGTTTAACTGTATTTTTTTATACTATGAGTTCTGTTTTTGTAAGTGGTTAATCTGTGCTTTTTTGTGAGTGTTACTGTGTTCTTAACCCTTAAATTAAGTAGCATAGTCTGGATACAGGTTTGCTGCATCCAGAGCTGCTTGTTTTTGCTTTCTGTGTTTCTGGCAGCCATCTTGTGTTTGGCTTCTGTGTTTCTGGCAGCTATCTTGCGTTTGGCTTCTGTGTTTCTGGCAGACATCTTGTGTTGGTAGGGGCATATCTTTGCTAGTGAGAATAGCATGGCTGCCTGGATCTTGTCTGGCACAAGCTGATTGGTAAAGAGAGCTGGGGCTAGCAGAATTGGCTAGATTTCCGTGTTACTAGCATCTTCTGTTTTTTTGTAGTATTTAAACCCAACAAAAAATTGGGGTAAGCAGCTGAATGAGCCTCACAGTAAAGTAGGAATCCAAAGGACTTTTGAAAATACATCTATTTTACATTGTTTAATAGAGATTATCAAGGATGTTAATGATTTGAAGCATGAGTGTGTTTTCTCTTGGCCCGGGGCTGAGAAACCATCACATAATCCCTCTAACAAACGAACGTTGTCTACTTCTGATACAGTGAATTCTAGTAGTTTTGCCACTTCTACTATTAGGGTTAATATGGTAGAAGGCCGTGGTGTTGATTTATGCATTAACGCACATAGGTGAAGCAGTTGGTGTATTAGACTCCTGCCACTGATACTGCTGTGTCCCAAGCTGTAAGTACTGCTGATCTGAAGAGAACAGACTCGACTTCTAATAAGTCTGGATCCCGGGGACAATAGGAGTATACAAAATAATGCAGAAGTTACTTATTCTAGTAGCAATGTATTTTTAGAAACTACAGAAATACAATTGAAGCTGCCCATACAAATGCAACAACCAACACGATCCAAGAGCAGGGGAAGGAGCCGCAAATGAAAATTGGTTCAGAAAATTTTACCACTGCAGAAGGGACTTGGAACATCTCCAAAAGTAGGACCGGTAACATGGAGGAAGAGGAAATGACTGGTTAAACTGTACTTAATTTATCAAAAGTTTGCTTTAATACAGCTGAACTTAAACTTTTAGACAAAGCATTGTCGTTTATCCGTTCTATTGATGTGACGCTAAATGGTTGCCTTACTGAACTATGTTTTATTTACTAGAAATTTTAGATCTGAAACTGATTAAGAATTGCATCTCTGAATTAAATTCTGACTTCAAATGAAGTGGTACGTTCATATCTAATAGCTCACCCACTGTTACAGCTTTTCATAAGATGTGTGAGAATGATTTTTTGCAAATTGTTTTTTAAAGGTAAATGTGATAAATATAATTTAGAAGATGAGGAAAGGAGGGCATTATTTAATCTATGTAGAAGGAGTGACATGGTAATTAAGCCATCTGATAAAGGGGGCAAAGCAGTAATAATGACTACTGAAATATTATGATCTGATGAACCAATTTTTGATGGATACACATACATTTAAGGTTGTTAATAATGTGGATGTTAATAGTATGATTTATAGAGTGAAGTCTCTCTTGTATGATCAGTTGATGCAACTAATGATAACTCTGGAATTGTATAATTACTTGTATATTGAACATCCGGTGTGTCCAGTCATTTATAGCGTTCCAAAAATTGCCCTCCTATGAGAGCGATAGTCTCGAGGACAATGGGTTACTACAGCTATTTCTAAATATCTTGATTTAACAGTTGAAACCATTATTAAAATGTAGTAATAGCTATATTAAGGACACGCATGATTTTTTTTTAACTGCTCTAGGATTGTATTTGCAGACTAATTCATAATTCATGTAATGCCCTTTTGGTGGCAATGGATATTAAGTTGCTGTTCACTGTAATCCCTAATAATATTGGGGTACGTTACGTAAGAGAGCTTATAATTAGGCATAGTTATACTCGAATAAAGTTATTTTGATTTGTTTACTGTTGGAATTGGTTTTACAGAATAACGTTTTTATGTTTAATGATGTAATTTGTCATCAATTTTTAGGAGTAGTGACCCAGTGGCAAACAGTTATGGTAACCTTGTACTAGCTAGATGGGAGGAATTGTATCTATGATCTAAATTCAAAGATTGTTTTTTAGGAATAATAAATCGTTTTGTGGATGATGTCATCTTCCTCTGGTCGGGGATACTGATACCCTTAAGATGTTTGTTAGGGAATTACATGACACTATCAACTTTCTCTGATTTGACTTAACATCAAGGAAATTTACTTCCTTGTATGAATAGTTTAAGTTATTTAAGAATGATTGTGTGTTGCACACTACTATACATAGGAAAAATGTTCAAACAACTAGATATGTCCACAATATATCTAGTGTTTATAAAGAGTCCGTTACTAAGTGCAAGTAGAATTGATACAACTGGCTATGGTTATAAAATTGAAGTTGAATGTATGGTTAAAGATCTTCTCTCCCGGGGGGTATAGTACATCCCTAGTTGATGAGAATGTACATTTGGAATGTGAGAGGACAACTTGCCCTTGCCTTCGAAATAATGCTACTTTAAATGAAAGGATGAATAAGAAGACTTGTAGCCTTGGTTATGTGTTGAAACACAATACACATACACGGCAGATAAAGATATTGTAGAGAGGAACTGGGTTATTTTGCAGTCTGACGGTGAAATAAAAAAGGTTATAGGAGAGAACCCACAATTTGTATATAAAAAGGAGAAAACTGTTAAACTCTCATGCTATAAAGATCTACACCATAAGCAACAGAGAGTTCAAGTTTCAAAGAAAAATACTGTTCCATGTTATAATTATGCTTATTACAAGTACATAAAAACTGATGCAGAATTTGAACACCCTGTTACAAGTACATAAAAACTGATGCAGAATTTGAACACCCTGTCTCTAAGAATAAATTTATGTTTAGTGCTTTTGCTACTTGCACTACTGAAAACCTTGTCTATTGTGAATTGTGTGAGCTGTACCTGGTTTTTATATAGGCAAGACAAATTGTAAGTTAAAAGAAAAGATGGCCTCTCATCTCTCTGAAATGCATATTGCTTTCTGTAAGCATATTTTAGATAATGGTAGTAATCTTATGTTTAAATTTAGGGTGTTACAAAGAGTGTATCTAAATAAAAGAGGAGGGGATGTTGTAATTAAAACTGAAGCTGTTGAATACAAGTGGATCAAATTCTTTAGAGCTGATGTGCCACCGGGCCTCAGTAAAATGAATAGTATTAAACCTATATTCAAAATGAAACCTTCTTGTATTAAGAATTTTACCTTGAGTTTTTAAGTATTAAAAGAGTTAATTTTATAATTGTTCTGATTGGCTGGCTTGAACTATTTAAGCATTGAAAAAAAAATTGCTTTATTATTGCATTGAGAGAGTTCTCACCGAAACAAATAACTGGTGTCAGAAACATGGTCTCAAACTGAATGCCAAATAATGCATGCATCATCCCCTTTGGGGAGAGTGATGTCCCCACAAATTATGACATTAATAACAAGGTCCTAAGCACGCAATCATCTGTGAGAGGACTTGGGCACCCAGGTTGATCGCAGACTAACTTTTGACCACCATATTTCCTCCGTTGTATGGAAAGCTTTCTACATGGCCCACCTTATTAGGAGGGGTATCTCATCCAGGGACAAAGAGGTCATAACATCCCTGTATTCTTCCCTTATAAGACCCATTGTTGAGTAAAACGTCCCTTTTGGCATGCACCTGACAAAGCACATGCAGCAGCTGGAGAGACCACAGAGGTTCCTCGCCAGGCAAATCCAGGGCCTCAGAAATCTACCTTACACTGATGGGCTAAAAGCTCTGTCACTCCACTCAGTCTCATACAGACTCCTCTGAGGTGACCTCTGTGTGGCATACAAAGCAATCTCAGACCCCACCTTGCTAGAACTGCTGCATAACCGCAAGTCCACTTGAGTAACCTGCACGCATGACCTCAGCCCGGTCTATGACATCAGTAGAACTTGGTTG
Source organism: Protopterus annectens (assembly GCF_019279795.1). NCBI lineage: Eukaryota > Metazoa > Chordata > Ceratodontiformes > Protopteridae > Protopterus > Protopterus annectens. The sequence goes on along the minus strand of NC_056727.1, from coordinate 688,046,098 downwards.
GTCAGATTTGTGTCCCAAAGTCTCCCCTTCTGTGGAATAGACTCCCTCTCCACGTCAAGCAGAGTACCTCATTAAACATTTTTTAAGCGCAATGTGTATAACTAGATGGGGAACAGAAAATACACCCCTGGGATTTCACCTGTGTCCTTGTTGAGACAGGGGTATCGGGTACTGACTTGTAGGAACATGGACTAAATTGTTGGCTAGGCTTGTAAGGGCCTCGTTTTTGCTTGTCTGAGAATATACAGCCAAGTGTTTCCTAGACCACTGAATGGGAAATTGAAAATTCACCCTAGGTCTAGCATGTTTCTAATGGACAGAGGCGGTCTTTAAATCATACCCTGGCTTACGTCTACTCCCTAAAATAACTTCTGAGGCTCAAAATAAAGTGTGTGTGACATGTCAGATGCATGGTTATGTGACATGTCAGATGCATGGTTATGCTTATAAAGGTTTCAGTGGCTGGCCTAGTATAAGTCTATGAAGATAAGCTAACCTTCCTTCCACTGAGGTTAAAAATTCAGTGAATGCCTTGGGTGGCAGCTATTTCTCGGGTAGCAAAGCATATTCTAAAGTGTACTTATGATTCTTCTGACTGTTCCTTCAGAGTGGCTGTCTCTGGCTCACTTTTGAGAAGACTTGCTTGGCTTAGATCTCAAAACCATCCTGAGGAAGTAAGGTTTTTAGATCTTAAACTCTCCTGTGGATAAGATTCTCTTTGGCTCATCTGCAGCACTTATGATGAAAAAGGGGGGAGAAGTAATATAAGGAGTTAAACAATATTTTCAATCCTCCTTACTCTAGCAGAGTAACTGTTTTAACTTGGCCTCAGCTCCTTTTCACAACAAACAATTTAAACAGCAGGGGGCCAGTATTCAAAGACATTATCCCACCAACTTCGTCAACTGCATAGCGAATTAAGTAGTTTCTGCCAGACTCTCATGTTATCCACCTATTTTAAAAGCTGGGTTCACCCCTAACCCTGTGCGTAACACAGGCTCCACAGACAGGTGCTGTAGCTTCCTGATTCCGTTCTCTCGAGACATGAGTGGTGTGAGGGATACATTAAATAGAACTGGAACATTGTTAGCAGTAATAGGGAATTGCACTGCACTGTTGGGAATGGTCCTACATTCTCTTTTTTTATAAAAAACTAGAAAGGTACAGTCCATGTTTGAAAACAGAGACAAACCTAAGTTGTTGTACGACACTTTTTTGTTTTACAAGATTCACCTGGTATGTTCACCTGTAATTCTTGTGTAGTTTGTCAATACATTTTAACAGGTTCGTCTTTTCATTATCAGTATTGCAATTTCACAGTCAAATATGCCAGACATTATGATTGTCCTAGCCAAATCGTTGTGTATGTTGCAGCGTCAGTTATGCTCGGCTTTTTACATTGGAAAAACTAACCGTAAACTATCTGATGGAATAAAAGTGCACTGTGCAGCCATAAGAAATCAGGATATTCGCAGTGGATTAGGGAAACCTAGTGTATTATGCACAAACTTTATAAAATTCCAGTTTTGTGTACTAGAACAGTTACAGCCTTTTTCTTGGTGATGATAACAGTTTGTTGGAAGTCAATGAATTACGCTGGCAGCTCCTATTAGGAGCGGAGACTGCTCCTGGTATCAATGATTTTCTCAACTTAAAAAATGCTTTACGTTGGCAAGTGTAATATGCTAATCCTTGCATTTCTATTTGCTACTATTACCATAGTTACGGGTATGCTTGACTTTCATTGGTTCATTAGTTTCTCCACTGGTTTTGTTCGTACCTAATGAAACCTGTATGTCATGAATATTTTTATTACACGCTTTGTCTTTATAGTCCTTTAGTTTTCTTGTATGTTTCATTCTGAAGAAGTTCTAAACCACTACGGAACAAAAGTGCTCAATAAATCTACACACCCTTGGGAATTACTTGTGTCCTCTGTGCCTTTTTATGGGG
>NC_056727.1:687978655-688043645 GCF_019279795.1 Protopterus annectens | reverse complement strand
CTGACTTTAGGTTCTTGCAGTATCTCCCTTTGAAGTTGAGACAGGAATTTAGCATAGACTGCTACAATACACATTCAAATATTTATGGCAGTGCCTGGGGCTTCCCCTCCTTTTACTGAGCTAATGAACAAAGACTTCTTCCTGACCCACCGTCTCCGGTCCTATTCAGCTCCCCCCCCCCCACACCTCCCTACTTAAATATACCATCTCCAAGATTGCATTACAGTGAGGAAAACAACAAAGTAATGGAGGCGGCCAAGAAATTCCTTTCCCAGGGAAAGAAATCACTTGTATGCAGTTTCGCTATTTTGCTGTTTCGTGCTTTCAAGTTCGATCAAGACGCAGTCAAAGGATTGCATCTTTGATTAATAGGAACCCCAATATCCCATTAGAAAATGAGCTACTTTTTAGAGCCCCAGCTGTGCAGGTGTCAAGAAGCTGGAAGAAATCATGAAGATAATGTAGTCAATGAAACTGTTTCAAGCCACCTGTCGTAGAAGTTACCATACTAAAAAGGTGACTCTTCCACTAGAGGCAAGACAAATGGTGAAAATCTAAAGGGGAAGAAATACCAGTGTAAAAGAACATGGCAAGTTGAAAGAGTAAGTCTGGGGACCTACAGTGCTGGACACCTTAAGAATCCGCTATGGCATTGATTTGAGTTCTTCTTCCTAATCCCTGAAATCTCACCCAACCTTCTCCCTTCCTATTTATCCCTCTACCAAAATAGGGGGGTCATCTAGACTGTTTCTAAAGGAGCGAGAGAAATTTCACTCAAGGCTCATGGGTTTTAAGTAGTTTGGGGCAAAGTTACAGCCTTCAGTTCATGAAAAGGCCAAGTTGCATGAGCATTCAGCAGTTAACCGTTGTACAAGAGATTTAGTCAAGCCTTCACTACTGGGCCTTTTAAATCAGTGGCCTGTAGAGAGAGTGTGCCAGAGGAGGACCTGGCACAGGATTTTGCTTGAAACTATTTGTAATACCACAGAAACAACCTTTGGAGGCCTGTTATGAAGGCTAAACAAGTTTCTTTGTCACAGAATTTCAGAATGCTAACTTTACAGGCCCTACTGCCTCTCTTCCATCAAGCCCTCATGGTGAACTTGGAGCTAAAAGATTATTAGGCACTCCATATCTCTTTTTCAGAAAAACAGCACTTACTCACGTTCATAGGTAGGTACTTGGCTGTCGGCCCTAGGGCCCATACAGGCCTAGCCAAAAAATGTACCCTGGCTTTTGCCACCCAAGAAAATTATTTTCCTATGCCCCTGTTAAGCAGAGCCACAGAAGTGATCCCCGGGGTGAATTTCCCATTTCCCATCCAATCAAGATTTTTCTTGAAGAGTGCTAATGAGGAGCTCTGTTTGACATAGATAGGTAGTCTGTTCCACAGTATGGGAAGTCTCTGGGACAGGAATCTATCCCTCCAGCATGTTCTGTTTATTGTGTTGACAAGGTTTAGGTCCCTATAACGTGTAGCTTGGAGGGATTGGGATTTCTTTAAGTGGAACATGTCCAACAGCTCTGGGTTTGACATAGCTTTGTATATTAGGCAGAGATCGCCCCTGAGTAGGCGACATGCGATGGAGTAAAGCTGTAGTTTTTTGAGACTATCTGCATAGGGCATCTGTTTGAGGCCAGTAATCCTCTTTGTCAGGTATTTCTGTGGTCTTTCCAGTTGTTGTAGATGTCTTGTGAGGTACATACCAAAAGGGGTGTTGCACTCTATAATGGGTCTAATGAGTGATGAGTAGAGGGGAACAATGACCTCTTTTTTTTTTTTTTTGATGAGAATCCTTTTGTGATGAGATGAGCCACGTAGAAGGATTTCCTGACCACTGTGGCGATGTGATTATCAAAGGAGAGACTACTGTCCACCTGTGTCCCAAGGTCTCATCACATTTTCGGCATTAAGTAGACTACCAGCTATGTGGTAGTTCATGGGTACAGAGTTTTTACCAAAGTGGATGGCAATACACTTTTTGGCATTGAGCTTCAGGCCATGGCTTTGACACCAGGTATCTGTCTCAGTGAGGCCCTTTTGTAGTTTGTCCACATCGTTAGTTTCGATTATGGCTCCTAGATTGCAGTCATCCGCAAACTTTGTTAGCCAAAGACCCTCTGTGTTGGCCTGCACTTCAGAGAAGTAGATACCAAACAGGAGAGGACCCAGGACTGAACCCTGTGGTACTCCACTTGTCACTGGTCTGATGTCGGATTTGGAATCCGCTACTTTCAGTGTGGGTTCTGTCCATGAGCCAGTTGGCAACCCATCTTGTGACATAGGGATTTATACCTAGTTTAGTGAGCTTATCTAATACCAGAGTAGGGGATGGTGTCGAAAGCCTTAGCGAGATCTAGATAAGCTGTGTGAGCCATTTTACCCTCATCTATGGCTTTGGTGACTGATTCAAAGAAGTCTATCAGGTTTAGGAGACATGATCTGCCGTTTACAAATCCGAACTGGGTAGGGTCCCAGTGGTGGATCCAAGATTTTACTAAGGGGGGGGGGCGCAGTCTGGAAAGTCGACAAGTGAGGTGGAAGGGCAGGAAAGCAAAACACTGGGGAAGGGGATGTGGAAGGATCACCTTAAGATATTGTATCAGCATGTGTGAAAACACGGCAACATACAGTCATTTGCAAAATATTGGGGGTGGTGGGTCGATTGAGCACAAGGATTAAGGTTTTCACCTCAGACACAAAGTATTGGGTTCGATTCTGATCTCAGCTTATTAGCTAGCCTTATTACCATTCATGACAGTTAGCCTAATATTCTCGTATGATCCAGTGAACCTGGTGGGGTTGTGTTAGTGGAGGTACATAACTCCTATCCAGCACACAGCATATTAGCAGACATTACCAGTTGTTTCAAGACATACCTAGAGGATATGTTTGGTTGCCCATATGAAGTCATAGTTCTTTTATATGGCATACCTGACATAAGCATTATGATAACATAGCAAAGAATCCCAGTGAAGGTGATATCACCCCAAGACCCATAGCAAATGTAAGTAATTTAAGTAAACAATGATTTATGTGAAACCAGCAAAGTTAATTTATGTAAATAATTTTGTGTGTGCAAGTGAAGTTCAGTTAGTTAAAGAACAATGCAAGTTAAGGAAATACACATTTTATGAACAAATTCCTAAAAACAGTCAGTTAAATTATATGCAATGTATAAAACCAAAGTACTGTAGCATTTCCCAAAGGACAGTAACACAAAATCTACTTTGTCTGGCCAGCCTAATATGCAAAGCCATGGAAAGCCTTATTAGGAAACAGCAACCCTCTGAATACTGTTTCCATTTTAGTTTGGCTTTGTCAATGGCAGGTCATGCTTACCAAATCTAATGTACTTTTTTGCAAAGGTCAACAATGCAATATAGGAAAGCAAAATGGTACACATTGCATACCTTGACCTAGCTAAAGCTTTTGACACAATCCCCCACTCAGGCATTGTAGAACAGCTAAATAAATTAGGAATAAACTATGGTCACCTACTGGATTTCCACATGGCTCACAGATGAGATGCAAGAAAGCAAAATTGACAAAGTTACCTCCAGAAAGAGATGAGCTACTGGTGGAGTCCCAAGGGTTCTGTGCTGGGGCCTCTCCTGTTTAACATCAACTTTTCTGAAGTAAAAGCCAATACCAAAGGGCTCTGACTAAGTTTGCACATGACAAGTTAGGAGCAGTCACTGAACCCCAAATTACACAGCCATCCTACTGGACGGTTTGTCCCAAACAACTGGTGCCACGATTATGGACCAAAATGAAATGCCAGTAAATGCATTATTGTATCCTTTGGAAGTCCTCTACCTTAGGAGAACAACTATGATGACAATAAGACCTTAAGAATAGACGTGTTTGGGTTTTCTGAACTTATCTGGACAGTGACCTAAATTTGACCAGTATGTCTACTTATGTAAGAAAGTGCTTCTATATTAAACAGCTTAAAGAAATGGGTTATTTCTAGATCTAGGATGTCACTGCCCTCATTTACTCAGCACTCCTTAGGCCAGTCATTGAGCATAATTCCCCCTTTGGCCTGTATCTGTCCAGACACATGCAACTGGAATGCCCACAAAGAAGCCTTACTAAAAGGATACTAGGGCTAAACAATATGTCCTACACAGACTAAAGTCTGCCATTTGCTTTCTTCCACTGACTGCCCCCCATAGCTCTCAACCCCTCATCTCCAAAATATAGAACATAATGTGACAATATGGAGCAAGAGGCGAACATTTACTAACCGCTTCATCTAGGATGCTCATAGCATAAGTATGAGAAAACTGTTATTTTATTTAACAGTTTTCCTGTTTTAACATGATTCAGTATTGTATACTATGGCAACAGCTAACACTCACAAACTGAAGAACATTCCTCATAATGAGATACCATCAAGAGCTATGCTGCCTTTCCATCCCCAGACAGACCGCCACTTCTGTGATAACCAAACAGACTGTTTCTACACACATATATAAAATTGTTGGTTTGAACAGCTGCAACATTCAAATACTCCTTGGAAAGCCACTGATTTTAATGTGTTGTCAAATGTAAATAAACCCCCTCTCTACAGTTTGAGTTGACATCAGACTGACCATATGTACACTAACACAGCCTTTAGAATCTAAACATGGAAAAAATGCTTCGCTTAAACAGTGAAAATTCATGCTAACACATATCCACTTATCCCAACATCTTTCTAAGTTTAAAAAAGTGATATTTAAATATTTCCCTGATTTCTGGGCCTTTGTTCTCCCATTTTAGATTTTGCATACACAATAATATTTCAAGTGTAGGCAATAATGCCATTCTAGCCTGCCAATATACCAAAACAGTTCTCATAAGTTCCAGACTGTGCTTAAAAATATCTAAAGTAGTACTTGCTTTAATGTAATATAGTAATCTCTTCCATGCATCAGTTCCTCTCTTAGAGAAGCAATTAGTACATTTTTCATTCCTATATAATCTTCTAAATAGGTTGTCTGATGTTTCGCTACTACTTTTTTGATAACCCTAAATATTCCCAGAGGTAGTCTCTAAATGCCCTATATACCTGAATAAGATCAGCTCTTAAATATCTGAAACCATGTTAAGATATTTTAGTCTTTCACAGTAACTTAAATTTTCACTTCCATTGATGCTCGTGGTATATTTTCGCTGGGGTCTTTACAGTTCACTCATGATTTTCTTATATGGTTTCCATATAGTTATTCCATACTCAAGTTTGGGTCTAATAAAACAATGACTTCATTTCCAGTTTCCTAGACTTTGTAAGCATTTTTATACTATTGTTCTATAGCCATCACTAACCAGCTGGTTGATATGATTAGAAAAACGAACCTGGAATCCATTTACCATACCATATATACCCCTTAGTCCTAGGTTCTGCCAAAAACCCAACTTACCATGCTCTCTCCAGGCTATTCAAGTCTCCAGTACAGGGCAGATTGAAGATAACTCACCACCTACCCAACTCCCAAAAAACAAGACAAACTAGCTGGTAACGAACCATTCAATTGTACCCCTTCCAGCTAGTGCTGCTACTAAACTCTGTTCACAGGTATGAAGTCAAATCACAAAGTCTGTACCAATGGAACTTTTTAAAAGGTGCTGCATCATTTGGTAAAGTCCTATTACTGACAGTCTGCTTACCTAAATATGCAACTGGTGGGTTCAAAACAAAACTGGACACAGCAATGCCAGATGTATCAGAATTAATCTATAAAAGTGTCCCAAGCACCATGATTTGAACACATTACCAATCAGTATAAATATCTGAAAATGACCAGTTCCAAATAATGAACCAGACAAAATACTTCAGTTTTCCAGGATAGCTATCTGTATTGACACCTTGCACTTTGCTTTTAATACACTGCCACAGAAGGGAAACTACTTTTGATTCCAATGTACCATTCAAGGTTTAAAAACTGAACAGTGCAAACTCTGTCTACATTACCCACTACACTTAAAACAGCAGACAAGTTCTGGAACATTTGCAAAGAATGGTACATACATTTTCCAGTCTCATTAAAAAACTAGGCAACTTTTCCAAAATCTGTGCTCTGCTGAGGTAATTATTGTTACATCACTCAGGAGTGATACACATTTACACATAATGCACACAATCCAGAACAGAAAAACAGAAAAAAAAGTAAGAGAAAAAAGGTGTGGAGAAGGCATATACTATATGCCTTCTCCACACCTTTTTTCTCTACTTTTTTTTCTGTTAGTACTTGAGTGTCTGTCTGTGAGTTCTGTTATTAATAAGTAGAAGGTTAACAGTTCAGTGAACACCTGTGCCTAGCAACACACACACAAACACACAAAGTGTAATACTGGCAGCGATAATCCACACACTCTCTTACCTGATCAAGTCCAACTACCAATAGAAATACAAACTCAAAATATTATACTGTCTTCCTGGAGACGGTCATCAATCACCCCCATTCTTAAAACTAATGAAGATCCTCAATTTAAAAGTCTTATACATCAGTTTCTCTCTTAAATAATGATTATAAGATATTCATGTCCATTTTTGTTGACAGACTCAAATTCCTACTATCGAAATTGATACATAATGACCAAACAGGTTTTATTAAAAAAAGGCATACTCATGACAATATTAAAAGAATACTCACCCTTACTGAATTCATAAGAGACAATGAAGAAGCTTTGTTGATATGTCTGGATATAGAAAAGGCCTTTGATTCTGTCAGTTTGGATTACCTTTTTGAAATATTGAATTTATTAGCTAGACTACCTTGATATAACATTATCTAATACCTTAGGTACAGTTATACAGACTAATTATAAATAAAACATTATTTGTATAAAATTATTATTTTTAAATAATTTAAATATTATTTATTTATATAAAACATTATATCTTTAATAAATAATCACATAAACAGATGGAATAAGTTGTTCATATCCTTTGAAGACAGGCTACAGTTAATAAAAATGATTATTTTGCCAAAAATATTATACATAGTGTTAGCTCTTAACAGCTTTCCTGGAAATCGATATATTAGAAAAAAGAATGCATTATTAATAAATGTTTTATGGTATCCTAAAAGAAATAGAATTGCATATCAGCATCAGGTCTATATTAGAAGAGCGAATGCTCTGTCGTTGACACGTAAAACCCAAAGTCTGAAAAGAGCAAAGTTATGGAACAGTGATTTAAAAAAAAAATAAATAAAGGCAAAATAAAGTGGGGGGGACTTTGCTCCACACACCCCCTGATGTGGGGGCTGTGCCCCCCCCACCTCCTACTTAAATATACCAACTCCGAGATCGCACCACAGTGGAGAAAACAGCAAAGTCCTGAGAAAGGCCCAGTGATTTTTTTTTTTCCTGGGAAACAAATTGCTGTTCCATAACTTTGCTCTTTTTCAGACTTCGGGCTTTACGTGTCGACGAAAGAGCATTTGCTCTTAAGTCACTTCACTCTTATAATATAGACCCATCAACATCATATTAGATTTTGGGACCAAGGTGGCAAAGTTTCCAGACATTGACACTTATATTAGAGCATCTCTACTAAAGGATACCATGAATCTAATTGATTTAAACTATATATCAAATTGGAAATCCTTGTATCTTATTGTATTATTAAGAGAAACTTTTTACTATCAAAATTCTCTTTAGGTAACTCTTCTTATAAAACTTGGCATCTTATTTGTTATGTTGTTCAATATAATATAACCAAACCTACTAAACTCTTTAAACCATGTCTTTAATAATTTCAGAAAATGTGCTATTTCTAATATTGACATTTAAGATATGGTTAAACTTGCTAATACCTTTTAGAATTTCAAAAATTACCCAAATAAACTACATTTTAACAGTTTCAGCTCCTGGGAAGATAAGAAATTAATCTGTTGGCAGCATTATATGAAGGAACTAGACACATTAAACACACAACAAATCTTTAAAGAATGTGATTTGTCAATGCAGGATTGGTTAACATTACAAAGTACCCTGACTTATTGAGAGCTCTGCCGAATCATTAAAAACTCATTTCAATCCCAACCTACTCTAGTATTCTATCTTTCTAAATTACTATCCAATAACTTTAAAACTGATAACATAACATCTAAACTTTATAATATACTAATAAATAATAATACGCCCTTTAACTGCTAAACACTGGAATCTCATTATCAAGGTTATCAATGAAGAGAAGGCAAACATTTTATCCTCAGTTAAATACACATACTGGGTTCAGTAAACTATCAATATTTAAAATCTGTCCCTATTGTTGCATTGCCCCCCCCCCCCTTATCTGGCATTGTCCGGATTTCCTGCGCTTGAGAAGTAGAGAGGTATGGCACGCACACTCCCACAAACTTTACAGTTCTTGGGTAAGGAGTTCAGTCCTTACCTCTGGTTACTGACTACGTGGAGTTTATTTACTTTTCTCTTCCCTGTGTGGGCTTTCTCCAGATACTCCAGTTTCATCCAAAGAACATACTAGGTGATTAGCTACAAAAAAACTGTCAATATTTAAATAATTTTCCCTTGCCATTCTGCCATGGTTATGACTGAAAAGGTCTACGAACTCATACCTCTCAGCTGTACAGATTTTCGCAGAATGTCCAGATTTTTGACTCATATTTTTGGTCAGTTTTACATAAAACTGCATTTTTCTGGCAAATTAATGGCAAATCTTTAAAGATTAAAGTTGCAAAATAATGACAGACATTTGAGTTTCAGACTTCAGAAAATTAATGTTAACGCAACATCTGGTATTATATCAACTTTCTAAGTTTGTAAGAACAATATTTCAAAATGTCTCCATTTTGGGGCCTTTGTCCCACTTTTATTTTTGGCTTTGCCAGATTTCTTGCTCTAAGAAGTTAAGAGGTATGCTACGGACCATTCTTAAAGGCCAGTAGATTGGAAGTTTAACTGGTCCTATAATAGATACTACAGGTGTAGATGTTTTTTTTTCCTCCAGGAAACTGTCTTTACCACAAAGAGGCTTACTAATATTAACCCTTTAAAAATAACTAACATTAGAAGGTCTCGTTGGTTTTGTTTTATTGTCCTTAACTTAGGGGCTTGGGTTATGCAAACGTTATAAACATTTAAATAAAATAAACGAAGCGGGTGCATGACTATCACTGCGCCTCCCCATACCCATGAACACGTCTATAGGTCTATTTATCTACCTGTACCTTTGCTCTGCTTGGCACAAAAAGTATTTAGTGACAAAGGACTGCGAAGTTGCCAGTGTGCGTCTATCAATAGCAGCTCAGGCTTCCAGGCTTAACAAGATGACAAACATATTTATAAAATGATATTACCAGCTATAAACTGCACATATCCTAATAAACTACAGAGCTAGCTAGCTTGGAACACTATATGCACAGGTGTGTGAATCCTGAGCCCATGTTAGTTACCCAGAAGGATTTGTGACATCAGGTTTTTTATTAAAAAGGCTGGGGTAAATGCAGATAGCAAACTAATTTTATAGAGTCATTAAAGAAACCACAACTGGCTCTAATTCTATTTACTGTTGCCAAATTATGAAGACATAGCCATATCAGACACTGTCTCTGTTCTGAACTGAAAAAAAAAACAATGAGAGCATTTGTGCTCTTAAGGATTTGTGATATCAAACCGAGTCTTAAAACTAAACAACGTTCAATAGTGGTCACTGTGGCTGAACAGAGTTGACTTCCATGCATTTTATTTTTCTGTTTGCCAGTTGCAGACACTAAAACAAGTCCACTGATTATAATGTGGTCCAATCGCTGATAAACGGATCTTCATTGCTGAGAATGAATATTAGAGCATTTTTACTTGGAAATTCCTTCACAAAGCCAAAGGCAATTGTGTACTATGGTGCAATGGTGGATGTCATACTGGCTACCTTTTCTGAAACACCTAATGTCACCAGATATACAAGGAAATGGCAAACATCCTACCCAAAACAGGCCCCAAGGAAGAATAATCTGGAAGTGGATCAAGGATTTAAAGTAAAGCAAGCCAGACAGAACATGGATGTGTCACGCAGAACCCGCTAAAGGAGACAATAATAAAATGGAAAGAAGAAGATATCCAATATTAATCACTGCAACCTGCAGCTGTAGGAACATCATGCAACAATGCACACTTTGTAAATGTCTGCTCAAGGGGGAAACAGGAACAGAATAAATGCAGGTTTAGACATATGGCAGAACACTGGGAAGCATCACAACAGTTCATAATAAAATATCCACTTAAAATCCCAAAACATCTAGAAAAAAAACCAATGATAACGGCAATTGAAATAAAACGGAATACATTTCACTCACTCTCTTACCTGATCAAGTGATTCAAGTCCAACTTTCCCGCTCGCAGCGGTAATCCAAATGATTTGCGAGTCGCCGACTGTCGTTTTCTTCCACTAGCTCGCTCATTACTGCACATTTCCCGCTCGCAGCCAGCCGGACATACTATGAGCTCACTTCCGCGTGGCTGGTATCCTCCTTAAAGGAGCCAACACCAAATATGTACGTACTTTTTTTTTTTTTTTTTTAAAAAGCTACTTTATGTATGCTTTCCGATGTCCTAGCTAAGCTAATACAATCAGTTTAAAAAGGGGGAGGTGTGCGCCCCTGCGCCTAAGCCTAAATCCGCCACTGGGTCCAGAGTTTGGAGATTACCAATGTCTTTGTTTATGAGTTCCACTATGATACGTTCCATGGCCTTGCAGACCAGGCTCGTCAGGCTAATGGGGCGGTAGTTCCCAGGGTCCGTAGTGGCTCCCCCTTTGTGGAGTGGGATAACCGTCGCGGTGCGCCATTCAGTGGGTACAAAGCCTGAGGTGAGGCTATGATTGAACATGGTACTTGAGTGCCAGTTCATTCTGTAGTTCATGTAGAACGCAGCCTGGGATATTGTCAGGTCCCATGGATGCTGTGTTCTTGGCTTTGGAGAGTGTGTTTTTTACCTGTGCAGCCGTGATTATAGGAACTTTGCATTCTTCCGGTATAGAGATGGGCCCTCTAGGGGGTGAGAGGGGGGTAAAGTTAGCACTGAACCTATCTGCTAGGATGTTGGCAATATCAGTTGGTTCTGTATATTTAGTGCCATTGTGCTGCAACTCAGAGCAGGTCTGAGTGTTCCCATTTAGATTCTTGACATAGCTATAGAATGCTTTGTGGTAGTCTTTAGAGACCGTGGCAATTTTGTTTTCGTAACTAGCTTTGGAGGATTTTATGAGGGATCTCAGCTTCTTACTGAGGTTGACCAGGGAGTTCCTCCAGTCATGAGATTTTACTCTTTTTTTTTTTTTTTTTTTTTTTTTTGCAACAGTTTCTTTCTTCTGTTGTAGAGTTTGTTTATGGCAGAGGACCACCAGATTGGCTTCCTTTTTGGAGGATAACATCTTGGTTCTGTTAGGGATAGACTGATCCATGCACTCGTGTAAGTGCTTATAAAGTGCATTTGTGTAGGATTCGGCAGTCATACCTCCTATTGTTCGTCTGAAGGGTGTCATGAAGTTTGCCACTTCTGTCTTAAGTGTGAAGTTGGCTTCGGAGAAGTTTTTTACAATGGTTTCCCTAATTGGGGCTGGGGGTGGGATGTGGATGCTTAGGCTGATTAGCTTGTGGTCGGATCTGACCAACGAGGAATTGACCTCTGGTGTGGAACACTGGTTTCCCATGTTGGTAATGACCAGGTCCTGGGTATTGCTGCCCATGGTCGGGGTGTGAATAAGTTGATCCAAGGTGTTAGAATTTATGAATTCTAGAAAACGTTGAGCAAAAGAGTTGGTACATGAGTTGTTTTCCCAGTTAATGGTGGGGTAGTTGAAATCGCCCATTATTAGGGTGTTGGGTTGTACCCTAATACTTTTCAGTGTATCAAGAAATGAGGAGTGTGAATCTTGGGGCATGGTGGGGGGTCTGTAGTAAGCTACAATTTGGATTGCGGTCTTGCTCAGAGTTAGTTGCACTTGGATAATCTCCGATGCATTATGCTGTGCAACTAGCCTGGAGGTGTGGATATCCTTAATGAATATGGACACGCTTCCGCCTTTAGTGCTTCTTTCTGGGTTAGGTGGCCGAAGTTGTGGTATGAATTGAAGCCTGGTAATGTAGGGGTGCTCTCTGGAGCTTTGAACCAGGTCTCTGTCACTGCACAGATGTCAATGTTCTCCATTTTAAGGAGTGCCTTGAGTGAGTGCATTTTGAGGTTTAGAATTCTAGCATTGAGTAGCATTACCTTCAGATTTTGCTTGCTTACCTGTTATGGTGGTGAATTTGTCATTTGAACCTTGCCTAAAAAGCCTTAGCCAGTATCCAGAATCCTAAGGGCGACAGGTGCAGGCCATCTCTGGCAAAGCATCGTGGACTGTCTATTGTCGTCCCAGGCAGACAAATACTGGATCCCCTTAAAATGACACCAGAAGCTTAGCCAATTGTTGAAGTCAATCATTTTGTCCTTGTACTGTGGTATCATTCTGGGTGATGGCAGGATGCTACTCAGGGTTAGGGTCATACCTGCCTGGGATACAAGATCTGAGAGCTCCTCCATGTCTCTTTTCATGTAGTCCAGGGAGGTACGTCTTGGGTCATTCACACCAGCATGGACAATGACAGTGTCATATTTGTACTTATTGTGGAGTGACCTGAGTGCATGCATTATGTGGCGGATCCTGGCACCTGACGGGCAGCTGACAGTAACTTTCTCCTTGTTTAGTCTAGTGAGTGGAACATCAGTGTGCCTGACTATAGTCACCTATGACTAGAGTGTTGGGTACGTTGTTATGCCTTATGGGCTGTGGTTGAGTGGCACACTGAGTTTGTGGGCTATGTGTCATTTGGGTTGTGTTGGGGGGTGGAGTTTGCTTGCGTTTATGCTTTGGATGTCCCTGATGCTTGGGCAGGTTTTTATTGAGAGCCTCCGCGAATATAGGTGTGTGTTTGTGTTTCTTTGTGTGTGTTTTGGTGGTGTAGGTTTTGAGGGCTTACTATTTTATTTCCTTGCCCCTTAGTTTGTCTGCTGCACCCATAGTGTTCATGAAGTGCTCGCACTTTTTACCTTTAACTGGATGACTGCCTCTTGCAGGATCCATCCATAGTGGAGACAGGAGCAATCCTATAATTCACGCTGGCCTGCTTCTAGACTGTAGAACTCTTGCTGACCTTTAAATTTAAAGTGCAGCTACTGCCCCCACAGCATGTCCAGTTTCTGAGAGCTGCTCTAGTCATGGTATATAAGGCTTTCCTTCCTTCTTAGCAGGTGTTTTTCCTAACCTCTTATTTTGTTGCTATAGAACATCCGAAGATTACAGCCAGGGAAATTCCTCTGGATGCTAAAATACATGGCCACCTTAGTGCTGATGGTCCCCCTGGTGAGATGTTGCATGAGAAAACTGCAGTGGGATATTGGGTACAGGTGGATCCAGCATGCCCACTGCCTGCAATGCCCCATTCCCCTATTACCTGGTTTCAAAAAGGAGCTGTTGTGATATATACACAGATGCTGAAACGGGGGGTCCCCTTTCAAGCTCAGGCCAAACAACCTCACCGTTACCTCTGACTCCTGCTTGTGGTCCAAGTTGGCAGAGCTGAAAAGTCAGAGAGACTGGAACAGAACTGGTGGGGAAAAAACACATATAGTGGATATAAAAAGTTTATGCACCCCTGTTAAAATGCCAGGTTTTTGTGATAAAAAATGAGACCACAATGAATCATTTCAAAACTTTTCCCACCTTTAATGTGACCTATAACCTGCACACTTCCATTGAAAAAAATAAATCTGTTATGGGAAAAATAAAAAATATACAATAAGCTGGTTGTATATGTGTGCACACCCTTAAACTAATACTTTGTTGAAGCACCTTTTGATTTAATTACAGCATTCAGTCTTCTTTGGTAGGAGTCTTATTAAAATGGCACATCTTGACTTGGCAATATTTGCCCACTCTTCCTTGCAAAAGCGGTCCAAATCTCTCAGATTGTGAGAGCATCTCTTGTGCACAGCCCTTTTCAGGTCACCCCACAGATTTTCTATTTGATTTAGGTCTGGGCTCTGGCTGGGCCATTCCAAAACTTTAATTTTCTTCTGGTAAAGACATTCTTTTGTTGTTTTGGATGTGTGCTTGGGGTCATTATCGTATTGAAAGGTGAAATTCCTCGTCATCTTCAGCTTTCTAACAGACACCTGAAGGTTTTGGGCCAAAAGTGACTGGCATTTGGAACCGTTCATAATTTCCTCCACTTTGACTAAAGCCCCAGTTCCAGCTGAAGAAAAGCAACCCCAAAGCATGATACTGCCACCACCATGCTTCACCGTCAGGTTGGTGGTCTTTTGTTGATGTGAAGTGTTTTTGCGCCAAATGTACCTTTAGGAATTGTGACCAAAAAGTTCAACTTTGGTCTCATCAGACCATAACACATTTTCTCCCATACTTTTGGGAGACTTGATGTATTGTTGAGTAAACTTTAGCTGGGCCTGGATGTTTTTCTGTGAAAGAAAAGGCTTCCATCTTGCAAACCTAATCCATAGCCCAGACATGTGGAGAATATGGGAGATTGTCATATGCAGTACACAACCAGTACTTGCCAAGAATTCCTGCAGCTCTTTCAGTGTTGCTGTAGGTCTCTTGGCAGCCTCCCTGACCAGTTTTCATCTTTTCTTTTCATCAGTTTTGGAGGGACATCCAGTTCTTTGCAGCTTCACTGTTGTCCGATATTTTCTCCACTTTTTGATGACTGTCTTCCATGGTATATCCAATGCTGTGGAAATTTTTTGTACCCTTCTCCTGACTGATACCTTTCAACAGTGAGATCCCTTTGCTTTGTAAGCTCTCTGCGAACCATGGCTTTTGCTGTATCAGGCAACTGAGTAAATGTCAGGAAAATCCTACTAGGACAGCTGAACTTTATTTGGGGTTAATCAGAGTCTCTCTAATTGATGGCAGGTGTGTACACAAGAGGACTGCTGTAATTAAATCAAAAGGTGCTTCACCAAAGTATTCAATACTAAATATAATAAGTTTTACTTATGCAACCAGCTTATTGTACGGTTTTTATTTTTTATATTTTCCCCCCCTAACAGTTTTTTGTTTGTTTTTCAATTGAATTGTACAGGTTCTAGGTCACATTAAAGGTGGGAAAAGTTTTGAAATGATTTATTAGGGTTTCATTTATCTCCCAAAAACCTGGGTGTGTAAACTTTTTATATCCACTGTAAGCAGCAAGGAGATGACTGCTATAATCTTGCAGTAAAATCTTTTAAACCTTGGCTGTTAGGGACTCCATATATCCTTACGGGCAACACTACAGTGATGTGGTATGTCAACATGGGGGGGGGGGCACTGTTTCCTCTTGTACAGGTTGACCATGGAACCATCATACTTGGCCAAGGAGTCAGGCCTGACCATCAGGGCATCCCTTCTCATGAAAACTGCATGGCAGACCATTTGAACAGAAGCAGACCCTCATGAATGTATGCTGAACTGGGGATGTGTTCTTGATTTGGTTCACAGGTGGGGTGGACCAGAAATGGACCCTTTTGCTTTTCCAGAAAATGAATGACTAAGAACACATCAGGGGGCTTGGTAGCAGATGTCTTCTCAATAAGCTGTCTTTCCCACCATCTATGTTCTTTAGGATAGTACAAAAGATAAAAGGAGGATAAACTAAAAACACTGCTCATTGCACCCTTTTAGCTGAAATAGCAGTGGTTCTGCCTGGGTTCAGTTGTACTTGCCTTTCTGAAGACACTATGGATGACTGCTTGGATGCTCTAGCACTCCTTTCCTTTAGGCGCATGTTTTCCAAGGACATGATTGCCCTCTTAATTGAGGCTAGGATGCTAAATAAAACAAACTCATAAGCAGCAAAAATCCTCTTGGTACCCTTTATGGGCACTTAATTATGCTTTCCTCACAAGTCGAACAGGGCTGTACATAACTCTGGTGTAAATTTGTCTCTACCAAGATTAGCCTAACTTATAGACAAAGTGATTGGACTGTAGAGTTAACTTACTCCATTGGTTGGGAATATATTGAGTTGGGAACCTATCCTTAGAGTCTTGTCTCAATGTTGGTGTAGATTTAGTTGTCTAGTATGGGTGTTTTTAGTGCCACTGGTTTTGTGAAGAAATATGTTGCCAAACAGGATAGTTGAAGGATTTAATGCCTTTAATTTTCTTGGTTAAAATTTTTTGGGGCCTTTACATATGAAAGATATGCTTGGATTTGATTATATTAAGGGGGGACATTTTATTCGATGTTTGATAAGGGAAGAGTACAGTGGTAGGATGCTTTCTTTAGATCTAAAAGATATTCCCTTGGAAGTTAGCTGAGCCAGACCTAATTCTTTCCTGACTATGGTGTAGATATGAGAGAGAGATGTGCAAATAAGCACTCTGGTCTGTTTTGAGTGGATCTGCCTGAGGAGAAGTTTATTTGTAATATATGAGGTGAAGGCAGCTTTTCTGCCAAATTCTACTATGCTGAACTTTCTGTGCATTTTTGCTTGAGTTTCAGTGCACAAGGTATGTACATATTCCAGCACTTACTGGGGCAGTTTAGTGTCTGTGGATGAGCAGATAAGAGTACCCAGCTTGCAATCCTCAGAAAACATGGCCAGTCATACATTTTCAGGTCTATCTGAATACTAGAACAGTAAGTCTGCTGCTTATGCTAACTTCTCATGATGGCAAAGAGCTCCTCAGAAGCTTGAGCTCCCCCTACCCATAATCCCCCTTCCTGTAACTCCTCTAGATCTTGCTGCCACCTGTGAAAAGACTGAGGCCTCCTGTCAGAGATCAAGAAAGGGTTTGGTTGTTGCTTTTCTTGTGAGATTTTGACACTCTAGTAAGTTATTTTACCTTAATTTATAGTCTTTATTGTCTTAATTTCTTTGGAGGGCGGCCACGGTGGTGCAGTGGTTAGCATTGCCGCCTCACAGCAAGAGGTTCTCCGGTTCGATCCTCGGCTGGGGTGCCTTCTGTGCAGAGTCTGCATGTCCTCCCTGTGGTCGCGTGGGTTTCCTCCGGGTGCTCCGGTTTCCTCCCACATCCCAAAGACATGCTGCAGGTGGATTGGACACTCTAAATTGGCCCTAGGTGTGCGTGTGAGTGTGCCTTCTGTGGAAGGTTGGGCGCCGGGCTGGCAACTCGACACCGTAAAACTCCACTGCCATTCAATGTGCGGACAGGTGATCCGCTGTGGTGACCCCTAACCGGGATAAAGCCGAAAGAAGAAGAAGAAGATTGTCTTAATTTCTTTGGGATATTTTGTTAGCCTCTTTCAGCTTTTATTGTGGTGTTATTCCTTTTCTTCCTGCCTGTTTTCGTTAGGGTTCATGCAAAAAAAAAAATCCTTCTTTAACCTTGTAAATTTAGAATTTTTAGATATGGAAAAGGAAGCCAAACAAGGGTTCTGCAAGTGCTAGTGGTGCAGTCTCAAGTTGCCTCCCCACAATCTCTGTGACCTGTTCTGATTAGTTTGTGGGCACTGCATCTGGATATGGACTGCTTTATTTGCAAGGAGTTTAGTGGTAGGACTGTTGCAGACAGATGTCACAAACTTGTGGTTAAAGGTAATCCCCTTGCCAAGGCTGTTCCAATGGGTTTATCAGGGCACTCTGCTGGAGGAAAGGAGAAGTGAAAACTAGAGGAATTTTCACCGCTGGGTAAGCTTTCTCCATCCAAGACACCAAGGGAGGGGCATTTTGGATAATGGAGAAGCCACATCGTAGTTTGGCCATTCCCCCCTTGGGCCAATGGTCTCCTCTACTGAGTTCTCACCCTCCAGACCCAGGATGTCCTCTCCAAGTTTGTCTCCTCCATGGCACCAGGATTCTTTGGCACCAAGGAGAACTTGACTCCTAGGTGTCAAACAGTTCCTGCTGCAGGCGGTAGATCAACCCAGGTCCCTCAATATGACTTTCCTCCTCCGGGCATGGTTGTGGCACCGGCAGTTTTTGTATTGGCACCAACTGTAGTGCTGGCACCTTCAGTACTAACTGACCTTAAATATCCACAGATTATTTTTGCATAGGTTCCTATGGGATCGGCGTAGAGACTCTGCACAGAGTTTTAGTTCTAATACTCTCTGTGTCTTCCTTGTTTTTGAGAGCTCTGCTTTAGATTCATTGGGATGGAAGGTTGTTGGCTTTTCTTTGGCCTCAGTGGATTTAGTGCTGATTGTGGGAACTGGTTTTACTACTGCAGTTCTAGTCTTATTGCTGTTGATACCGGTTTCAAAGGGACCAGGTATTCCAGTAGATGCATCAGTGCAGAAGGATACTATCCCAATTATGTTTGCGCCTATTCCTGCAGTGGGATTAATGACACTCTTACTCGGACACTATTCTGGATGTTTGGGTGGGACATCTCAGTTGCTGTCCCAGGACAAGAGGATGTGTATGCTAGGGCTGATCAGATCTGAAATTTCCTCTCTCAGTTAATTCTGAGGAAACTTGGGAGCCTAACCTCCCATGGAACATGGAAATGCAAAAGGATGCACTTAGACTCCCCTTTGGAGTCCACCACCCAATATAGATTTGGATGCAGAGACCCCCCCCCCAAAAAAATCCCCTCTGAAAGACTCTCTTCCTTTAGTACAGTTTTAGAAATGATTTGGCAGAGTGGCTCATAGCTAATCCCACCTATACAAATCTTACTGGAGGCCTACAACTTTTCTGTATATGTAGTACTTCTGCCAGATAAAGTTATCAACATGCTCTATTTCAAACTGTGAAAAGAGCTGAATGTGGTTGAGCCCATCCCCAGCAAACCAGATAGAATTATGCATACTCCCAAGGACAGACCTTAATCCTTGACTGTGGGTTTGGTTCCATATCTCTGAACCGACTTGGCCGTTATTCCAGCTTACTCCTTCCAAAAACTCTCAAGTTCAGTTTTACCCATAATGCTCCTCTCAGGATTACCTCAGATCTTGTTTGCCGCTTTTACTGTCGGACATGATTTCCTGTCGGCTCTTAAGCGAAGTTGTTTCCTTTAAAACTGTAAGTGTTTTTCTCTTTGAAACATTTATTAGTTCTTCTATGTCCTTATTTCGCTTACCCAGCTCCTCTTTAGGCTCCTTCCTTAATACTTTTAGTGTTGCTGTTCCACTACCAGTGTTTGTAGTCTCTTTCCTCTATTTACCATATGGTAAACCTTCCTTACCACTTTTGGTACTTTTCCTTTTTGTATCTATCTTCATCTTCATCTCTGGCACTGGTAACTACCCTGAGGTTTTGGATTTTGTCAAATCCAGAGACCGCTCTGGGTCTAAGGTTCACGGTCTATTCCGTCAAGTGTGGATCCACTCCAGTGTTGTCAGAGCCATCCATGCTCCTCTGGTGTTGGCACATGTGAGCTCAACTCAGGCTTTGGGTTTGGAAGCGGTTTCCTTGGTACGGGGTGGGACCATAGTTCTGAGGGTGTCTATTTCTGTTCTGGGCTCCCATTCCACTACAGGAGGGCCTGCTTTCCAGGCCATGGAGAGGGCCTTGTCCACTGTGGGCTCAGAGTTGATACCACTCTCGTCAGGCCAACATCCCTGTCCTTCCCCTTGTCCAAAGCTACCCTCCTGCCTCTGCTCGGGGACAGCGGGCACAGAAACCTCAGGATTCAACAACTGTGGCTGTTCATCATGTTATACTGCTGCAGTCATCACACTTGGGTTATCCTGCCTTCAGGCGGTCCCGCAGTCTGCCGAATCCCAAAGTCTTGGTCCAGTGTCGGTTGTAATCTCTTCTTCCCTGACGTCAGTGCAACAGGAGGATAAAAGAGGCAGCCGACGCCATTTTCTTCAGTCTTTCTTGCCACGCGGTGCCAGAAGCAGAAGCAGTTCGCAAGTGCCGGTCGGCTAGCTCCTGAGATTTTCGAATCTAATTTCAGCCCGAAGTTTTCTCTAAAGCTAAGTATCCCGTTGGGGAAACTTTTCTTGCCTAAGACCGATGTCAGACAAAGTTAATAACTGCATTTCTTGTGGGAAGCAAATACTTCATAAGGATTTTCATTCTTATTGTATTCCTTGCCTAGGCCCAGACCACGACTTCTCTGGTTGTCGGTTTTGTGCTAGGTTCACAAGCGTTCATCAAGCATCAGGCAGATTTCGCCCGGCCATTATTTTGGCAGAAAATTTAACTATAGCATGTCGTCGGAGCAACAGACATCAGCAATGATTAAAAAATGCAAGGATAAGGACAGGCAACTAAGGCCAAGACCAGATACCGAGGCCTCAGCAAGGCCTGCCGCCGGTTCTCCAGTTTTCATCGAGGCGCCTACGCAGCCCCTGACTACCACTGATTTAGAAATTCTGATGGCCTCCCAGACCGAATCAGCTGGGCCTCAGGAGCCGGTTCCATCTCACCCCTCGGACGCCAACCCTGACGGTGATCCGGAGATTTTGGACAGGCCTTCGGTTTCTGAAGGTGTCTTCAAACCGACAACTATCTCTGTTAAGTCTTATGCTAAACTTAAAGCCCCCTTAAAAGTTAGGAAACCGGGTCCACAGACTCCCCCACAGGCCCCTATGCCTAAAAAAACAGATGCTTAAGATGGCTGAGGATTTAATTACCCTTATCAGGGGTTCACAACCCTCTCCTGACAAAAGGCCTAGACTGGAGGAAGATTATCCTTCCTCTGCCCAAGCATCCATTTCCTCAGCTAACTCTGAGGACCAGGATTATTCCTTCCCTCCTTATGAAGATTCAGATGCTAAAAAGTCCATTCCCTCTGTCTCCTCCCCTGAAGACTACTCTCTTGGGGAAACTTTACACACCCTGAGGGAACACTTCCACTGGGAAGGCCAAGATTACTCTGACTCTAAGAAAAGACTCCGTGAGTTTCTTCTTCTTCCACAGCATAGACCCCTTGCAATTCCTCCAGTTTTAGACATTTTGGATGATGTTTACACCGAATCTAGTCTAAACCCATATTCCTTACCTCCTGCACCAGCTAAACCAGACCGATACTACCGAGTTCCTGATTCTCATAAGTTTCTATATAAAAGCCCTGTTGCAGACCCCGAAACCATTTCCCAGGGTCCCAAAGGGGTTAAGGCCTCTACTGCTAAGAATCCACTACCTTCTGAAAGAGATTCCAGAGCATTAGAAAGATGGGGGAAGAAAGAGTATACGTCTGCCACTTTGGCCATGAGGGCCTTAAAATGCCAATTCCACATGCTAAAATACCAGCAGTACTTGATTACACAGTTAAAGCAGAAAATGATCCCTCAGACAGATCAACCTGATTTCAAAGAGATGCAGGATTTGCTGCATGCGGCAGAACAGGTGGGAAAGCATTCCTTACAGTGTGGTTTTGATTCATTGGAAGCCTCATATAGAGCAGCTGTCACAGGCTCTGTAATACGTAGACATGCTTGGTTAAAAGAACAAGCCTTACCAGAACATGTCAAAGCAAAGTTATTGGATGCTCCATTGCAGAAAGTTGTGTTATTTGGTGTCAAAGCAGAGGAAGTTTTAAAAGAAAATGGAAGAAAAGGCAAAATCTATGCAGACAGTTAAAGATTTTTTACAGGTACAACCTCCTCGTTTCAGCAGAAACTGGCCATCAAAAAACTGGTCCTTTCCTGCATCAGACAGACCCCAAAGGGCAGCCAGCCACAAGGTTCTTTCAGGCCTAGACAGTGGCATACAACAACTCAGAGGTGGAGACAAAAGATCTCAACCCTTCAGGAAACAAACACAATGACTTCTCTCTTTGCCTACCAAGCATAATTGCCCTGGCAGCACCTTTGGGAGGAAAACTGGCTCTATTTCCACAAAATTGGCGCATCATAACAAAGGACAAATGGGTTCTGGATATTATTACCCGAGGCTACAGATTTCATTTTCACACTTTACCACAGATGAGAGGCATGCCAAATCTGCCTCCAAACCAATGGGCAGAGGCACAAACGCAAATTTCAGCTCTCATGGATATGAAAGCAATTCAAAAGGTACCTACAAAGGAGCAAGGTCAAGGTTTTTACTCAAGACTATTTCTAGTTCCAAGAAAGGACAAAGCCTGGAGACCCATTTTAGACCTCTCAATTCTAAACACATACCTGGAGGTACCCAAATTCAAAATGCTCACACTACAGCAGCTTCTTCCCATGCTGGGCAAGGAGTCTTGGCTGGTAACGTTGGACCCCAAAGAGGCATACCTGCATGTCCCTATCAGACAAGATTGCAGAAGATACCTCAGATTTTTGGCAGGTACAATGCATTATCAATTCTCTGCATTGCCCTTTGGCTTATCTACTGCGCCCAGAGTATTTACAAAATGCCTGGCATCAGTAATTGCATACTGCAGACAACGAGGAATACAAATTTATCCATGTCTAGACGACTGCCTGATCCAAGCAGACAGCAAGGCCATTCTATTACAGCATCTGGCATTTGTAACAAAGCTGCTAAGTTGCCTAGGGTACACTAAACAAAAAGAAGTCAAAGCTAATACCCTCACAAGACATAATATTCCTGGGTGCCAGCTTAAATACAACTGCCCAGATGGCGTATCTCACGCCAGACAAACAAACAACTGACTCAATACTTCAAAAAGATGGCAACTTTACCCAGCTCACTGCAAGGAAAATCCTGCAGGCATTTGGGTTCATGGCATCCTGCATTCAACTAATTCCACATGCAAAGCTGCATATGAGGAAATTACAATGGTACCTGAAAAGTGTATGGGCTCAACACAGGCACAGCCTCAAAACAAGTATACCTCTCATTCCCTGCCTTCAAAAAGTGTTCCTGTGGTGGGCTCAAGCATGTCAAATAAACAAGGGTCTTCCTTTTGTCTTACCTCCAGCAAACCAAACTATCACAACAGATTCTTCAGACTACGCCTGGGGAGCACACATGGCAGGACCATGCATACAGGGCAAATGGTCTTCAAAACAAATGCATCTACACATCAACCCAAAGGAGATGCTAGCTGTGCAAAATGCACTGACAGCCTTTAAGGACCTCTTGCAACCAGGACAACTACTAATAAGGACAGACAACACCACAGTTATGTGGTACATAAACAAACAGGGAGGAACACACTCCTACCCTTTATGCAGACAGGCAATGACCTTGTGGAACACAGCATTGACTTACCAAGTACTACTGCAAGCACAATTCCTGCCAGGAAAGGAAAACGTATTGGCAGACGAATTAAGCAGAAATTTGGCAGATCCTCAGGAGTGGAGACTACACCCACAAGTATTTTCAGTGATAACTCAAAAGGTGGGGACGCCCAGACATAGATCTATTTGCCTCCCCAAACAATTGCCAATACAGATATTTTGCACAAGGACTTATCATTCCCTAGCCTGGAAAGTGGACGCCCTATCATTCAGTTGGACAGCATTGACAGTCTATGCCTTCCCACCACTACCTCTCTTGACCAAGGTATTACTGAAAGTCAGATCAGAGAGACCACAAATGATCCTCATTGCTCCGGACCGGCCACGTCAGCACTGGTACCCATTACTAAGGACCTTGACTCACAGCCCTCCATGGATCTTACCTCAATTCCCACTTCTGTTGACTCAGCAAAACTTTCAGATCCTTCACAGTCAGCTCAGGACTTTAAATTTAGCTGCATGGAGAATACCTTGAATTATCAATCAACACTTCTCTCAAAGGACGTCCTGAATGTCATTTTGGAGGCCAGGAGGCCCAGCACCAGAAAAACTTACTCAGACAAATGGAAAAGATTTTGTGCATGGAACCAGGCTAAAGGCCATAATCCTTGGATACCAAACATTCCTCAAATACTGCAATACTTAACTGAGATGCTACACAAAGGCCTTTCTTTCTCATCCATTAAGATCCATGCTTCAGCCATTTCAGCTCAATACAATACAGATCCTCCCATATTCTCGCACCCTTTACTGAGGCAGTTTCTCAGAGGGGCTAAGAATATAAGACCCCCCAGAAAACACCCAATGCCAGCTTGGGACCTCAACTTTGTTTTAGAAAAATTAACACTGCCTCCTTTAGAACCAGCCTTTTCAGCAGAACTACAATACTTGTCATGGAAAACAGCTCTGTTGCTGGCTATCGCCTCAGCACGCAGGGTCTCAGAACTACAGGCACTTATGGCAGTGGAACCTTTCATTTATTTTCCATCAGGACAGAGTCTCTTTACGAACTAACCCTACCTTTATGCCAAAGGTAGTGTCCAGTGTGGCTTTGAATCAGACCATTCATTTACCCACCTTTTATCCAAACCCCCAGAATAAAGGAGAAAGACTCCTTCACTCTTTGGACATTCACAGACAGCTACGTTACTATTTGGATAAGACAAAGACCTTCAGAAAAACTGACCAACTCTTTGTATCCTATGCTGCAGGTTCACAAGGAAAGGCTATTTCAAAACAGACCATCTCCAAATGGATAGCACATTGTATCCGCTTTTGCTACTCGCACCATGGGAAAGCAGTGCCTGTTAATATTGGGTCCCATTCTACCAGGGCTACAGCAACCTCAGCAGCCTTTCTCAGGGGGGTTCCAACCAAGGACATTCTGGAGGCAGCTTCTTGGAGTTCAGTGCACACCTTTACCAAGCACTACCACCTTCCATTATACTCAAAAACCAGAGCTGGTTTTGCCACTGTAGTTCTGCAGGGCATCCTAGCTTCACCTAACCCAGTTTAGTACCAGCCACCCATCCATAGCTTTGGGATTCAACCCAAGTGTGATGACTGCAGCAGTATAACACGATGAACGTAGTACAGTTTTGTACCTACCATAAATGTAGATGTTAGAGTGTATATACTGCTGCAGTCCAGGTTACCCTCCCACCATCCCCTCTACATACCAGGGTGTTGGTTATAACTCCATGTACATCAATCTATTGGATGCATGTCTATATGGTGTATTTGCTAACAGCTAGTACTATTGTTTATCTACCAAGGTATTTTTGCATAGTTATTTGTATTGCCTTCCTAGTTGGGGGCACCTGACATCTGGGGCAAGAAAAACTGAAGAAAATGGCGTCTGCTGCCTCTTTTATCCCCCTGTCGCACTGACGTCAGGGAAGAAGCAATGACAACCGACGCCGGACCAAGACTTTTGGATTCGGCCTACTGCGGGACCGCCTGACTGCAGGATAACCCAAGTGTGATGACTGCAGCAGTATATACACTCTAACATCTACATTTATGGTAGGTACAAAACTGTACTTTATATCCTCTTACACCTCTCTGCTCCCACCGAGGAGGTGCCCCTGAAGAGAAAGTGCAAAAGGAAGCACTTGGACTCCCCTGAAGAGGCTTACATAGAAGATACCGATGCTTACACAGAAGATACTGATTTCGATGAAGGGGAAGATTGCCCAAGGTCGTCCCAGAAGATGTCTCATTTGGAGACATTTTAGAAATATTGAAACAGAGGGGAGGCTGGACTTCCCATCAGCCTTCCTCAGAGAAAAAGTTATACCTGCAGGCTTTCCATGCCTGACCATCTACCTCTTGGATCTCTCTTAATTAAATTGATTGTGCAGTGGGCTTGGAAGATATCTGATTCCATCGAGCCAGTCCCAAAGAGACCAAACCACATTTTGCCATCTCCTGAGGATTACCAACATTGAGCTAAAGGGATACCAGTGGATGCCATGGTGGTTGCAGCAGCCACCAAAAAGGAACTTGCTGATGAAAGTCGTACTATCCATCCTCCTAACAAAGAGTCTAGGATGATGGGTGGATTCAGGAAGCACATGTACACATCACTGACCTTTGCGCTCAGGTCCTTTAACTTTATGGCACATCTTATGAGACTCTAACAGGATCTGATAAAGGAGCTATAAGATACTTTGACAGGAGCTGTAGCTGAGGGAATGCAAGATGAAGTAGCTTCCCAGATGGCAACCCTTGAACCAATATGTAAATCATCCATGAGGCTCATTGCACACACAGCTGAAGGGACGTCTAGGGCAATGGGTTCTGGTATAGTTATGAGGAGACATGCCTGGATGAGCTTATGTGAATTTGTGGAGACATTAAAGTCTTCTTTCGTTAATGCTTCTTTTAATGGAACATCCCTTTCTGACCTCAAATTCAAAGAGATCCTCGCTGGATACGAATAGGATGGAAAGACCCTTTCTGCCATGGGTGTACGCTTTTCCACTTCTCAGTGGTCTTACTCCAGGAAGCAGAGTGGGTAGAAAACTATGGATGTTAAGTTGTCAATCTCGCCTTCATTCTTGCTGGATGGGTTCGGAGACGATCCTCGGCTCCGACTCGGCACTTGCTTTAGCTCGAGAACTCCTTTTACCAGCTCGAGGCAACCCTATATCCCATGATGCAAGGCGGAACTACCTCAGATCTCGTTTGCCGCTTAGCGAAAGAGGTCTCCTTTGCCAGCTGAGGTAAGTTTTTTCTTTGTGAAATAAGAAAAAGTGTAGTTAGGGGTTTTATTTTCCCTTTTAGTGTCAGTTTAGTCTGTAGTTAGTTACAGCCCACCCTATTCCCTTGTTTTCAAACTTTTTATAATCTTTATTCTAAAGTTTTTTTAGTCAGGCCTAAATCCCCATTGGTTAGTCCCTTCCTGTGTGTTTGTGTAAGGGATTAATTTGTGTTTGTTGGGATTGTTTGTGTTTCCATCCTCCTAGGATGTCAAAGGAAGGCAAGGTCTCAGGCTTCAAGAAGTGTGACCAGTGCTGTCAGAAAATGTCTCTGACAGACGGTCACACTTCTTGTGTTTATTGCCTGGGGCCGTTGCACCTGCAGGACTCCTGTGCGTTGTGTCATGCTTTTAGCCAGAGAGTCCTGCAGGAAAGGAGGAATAAACTCATCCTCCGAGGCTTACTTAAGCCAGAAGGTTCTCCTCCTAAATTAGGGTCAGGAAAACCTCTTAAACCACCGAAGGCTCAGGCTACAGTGTCCAAGCCTCCTCCGGTGGCACCGGCTCCGTCGGAGCCGATATCGGCTCCGGCTGGAGTCGATACATCTTCTGTTCAAGTAGTGGGTTCGGCGCCGGCCGGCACCGATACCCTGACTACTGTGGCCTTGTCATCTCCGGCTGGAACCGGCACTTCATCCAGCATCGGAGCCGAGATATCCTCGGCTCCATCTGGAGTTCAAGGGACTTCGGCTCCGATGGCTTCGACCCGTAAGAGATCTCGGTCCCCTTCTATACTGAGTATCCACTCGGCTCCGGGGTCTCCCCTTTTGTCGGAGCGGAGCCATCGGAGCCGATCTTCGAGATCTTCCAGGCTGTCTGACCACGATTTAGAGAGGGTGGTAAGCAGGCTGTTGAAGTCTCAGGCACTGGCCCAAATGCTCCATAGCCCGTCTCAACAGACTTCGGCTATAGCCCCAATCCTTGAACTTCCTCCTCCGACTCCACACCGCAGTTCGGAGCCGGAGCTTCTTGGGACAGCGACTGTTTCGATGCCGGAGCCGATGCATCCTTCGGCTCCGTCGTCCTCGGCTCCGATCTCCTCCTTGAGACCTTCCTTGGAGGGATCCGGTCGTCGAGTTGCCACTGTCGGCTCCGAGGGGGCTAGTGGCATCGGACCCTTGTCCGACCCCGCTCTCCCTCTCGGGGCTTCGGCTTTGGTAAGCTCAGCGCCGACATCGGCCTCGGAGCCTTCTCTCTCTTTGGAGCCGGCCATTCCTGTTTCTTCGGAGCGGGTGTGTTCCGGCCTCCCGGGGAGGGGAGCCTTTGAGGTGATGAGGAGTGTCCTGGCCTCTGAGCCTGGTCAACAGTCCATCCCTCTAGCTCCTCCCTCTTCAGTGCCTGCAGATGCCTCTTGCCAACCTCTTGCTCACAGGCCCAGGGATCCATCGCCCCAGGTTTCCCCACTGGGAATTTCCTCCTCTTCCGAGGTTTCTCCTGATCCTGCAGGGGAACCCCTCGGAAGAGGACGTGTAAGAGGAAACACACAGACTCCCCTGAGTCTACTACATCTGATACCGACTTAGATGAGTCGGAGGGTTCCCCATGGTCCCCCTCTGAGCATGTCTCCTTTTCAGACATCCTTGAGCTCCTCAAACAGAGGGGGAATTGGCCCTCCATTGACCCCTCCGAGGATGAGTCTGTATACCTGGAGGCTTTTGGATCCCGACCCTCCACCTCCTGGGTGTCTCCGCCTTTCGACCCACTTATGCAGGTAGTGGCTCGTAAGGCGTGGGCGCTCAGATTCTGTGGAACCTGTCCCCAGAAGACCATCCAAATTCATTACGGCCCCTTCGGACAAACAGTTCCTTTCCAAGGGTGTCTCGGTGGATGCTATGGTGGTGGCGGCTGCCACTAAGAAGGAACTGGCGGATCCTTCAGTACCTGTCCATCCTCCTAATAAGGACTCTAGGACCATGGACAGGTATGGAAAGCGGATGTTTTCTTCAGCAACCTTTGCTGTGCGTTCGCTGAATTATCTTTGTCACTTCACCAGGCTTCAACGAGATGTTCTCAAGGAACTGGGAGAAGTAGTCCAGGATCCTTCTGCTGCTGGGGCTCAGGAAAAGATTGCCTCGCAGCTTGCTATCCTGAATTCCATATCTAACTCCTCCATGCGGCTCATATCCTATGCGGCCGATGGAGCGAGCAGGGCCGCAGGCACAGGAGTTGCTCTTAGACGCCAAGCCTGGATGCGGCTTTGTAATTTTGCGGACCCCTTTAAGGCTTCATTCACTAATACCCCCTTTGATGGTTCGGCTTTGTTCGGACCTCAGGTGAAGTATACCTTGACCAGGTGTGAGCAGGACGGCAAAACTCTTTCTGCTGTTGGAGTCCAGTTTTCCACTCCTAGACCATACCCCAAGGGTCAGAAGGGGGGGAAGATGTGGTTCCGTAAAGCCCAAGGAGTTACGCCGTACACACGTGGTCAGTTTACCCCCAGAGGCAGAGGGGGTAACAATAATAGACGCCGCCCTAGAGGCAGGGGGGGTCCTCAGAACCAGGGCAACAGGGAGTCTCTTCCTGAGAAGCCCTTTCAGCATCCCTGAGGTGTTGCCCGACTGTCCACCCTTGGAGACAGTCGGGGGAAGGATTTCGCTGTACCCAGTAGCCTGGCAATCCCTATCTCAAGAGATGTGGGTACAGTCGATTATATCCGAGGGTTACAAAATCCCCTTGAAGGTTTCCGTACCTCTACAATCCCTTCCAGACATCTCACCCGGTCAAAGGGATTTGGCAGAACAGGAGGTTTCAAAGCTCCTAGAAAAAGAGCCGTCCAGACTGTGCCAGCAGACCAGGTAGGATCCGGCGTCTACTCCAGATTCTTTTTGGTCCCCAAAAGGACGGGAGATTGCTCAGGTCTAATATTGGTCTCCAATCTGAACAGATTTGTCAAGAAGGCAAGATTCCGGATGGTCACGCTTCAGTCCATTCTGCCCTTTCTGGGCAAGGACAACTGGATGTGCTCTATAGACCTTCAGGATGCGTACTATCACATAAAGATTCACAGGAGCTCCAGAAGGTTTCTCCGCTTTCGGCTAGGGACCAGTCATTACCAATTCAGAGCCCTGCCCTTTGGCCTCACTTCAGCCCCCAGAGTGTTTACCAAATGCATGGCAGTGGTCACAGCTCATCTGAGACGTCGAGGATTCCAGGTGTTTCCCTATTTGGACGACTGGCTCCTCTCCGCCACCACCAAGTGTCAGCTTCTTCAGTCCAGAGACTACACTCTACAGCTTTGCAGCAGTTTGGGAATTTCAGTAAACTTCGAAAAATCTTCTCTGCTGCCTTGCCAATCTATCACCTTTATAGGCGCAGAATTAAACACCGTCAAAATGTTAGCCAGACTAACAGATCAAAGAATTCTGGACATCCAAAAATTTGTTCGACTTCTTTTGCAAAGCAACAAGATCAAAGCCAGATTTATACTGAAGGTTCTAGGTCTTATGGCTGCGGCCATTGTTCTTCTTCCACTGGCTCGCTTCCACATGCGTCTTCTGTGGTGGATGCTATTCACGCAGTGGTCATACCACAGTCTCCCGATGAGGCACGAAATCTTGGTAACACAGTCGTGCAAAGCTCATCTGAACTGGTGGATATCTTCCCCTCTTCTTCATCAGGGCCGACCCTTTATTCCCCCTCCTCCAGTTGCCACAGTCACTACGGATGCCTCTCTGATCAGGTGGGGGGGGGCATTATCAGGGCAGGAGGGTCCACGGGACGTGGCAACCCATAGAATACCATCTGCACATAAATGTCCTGGAGATGAGAGCAGTGCTTTTAACGTTGCAAGCCCTCAACGACTTTCTTCCCACGGGGACTATTGCAGTACAGACGGACAACATGTCCGTAGTCTGGTACATCAACAAGCAGGGCGGGACCAGGTCCTATCCGTTATGTCGAGAAGCTCTCAGACTTTGGCAGTGGGCGATCTCTTCTCAGCGGTTTCTGATAGCAACGCACATCCCCGGCAGGTCCAACCTATTAGCGGACAGGCTGAGCAGATCCATTCTGATGCCTCACGGTGGTCTCTCAATCAATCTGTAGTGGATCAGATTTTTCTGAAGTGGGGCACTCCTTGTTGCGATCTTTTTGCTACTCCTCAAAACAACAAGTGCCCCGATTTCTTCACTCTTTCCCCTTCCAGGCCAACCTCTGAGAGACTCTCTAACCCAGGATTGGCCCGGGGACTTCTGCACGCTTTTCCTCCTTTTCCCTTGATTCCACAAGTCATTCAGAAAGCCACCATTTTGAGAGCCAAGTTGATCCTCATTGCCCCATATTGGCCTCGACAAATTTTGTTTCCGTCTCTGCATCGTCACCTTCTGGTGCAGCCCTGGCATCTGGACCCAGTTCCGGATCTCTTGATCCACCAATCGGGTCAGCAGCACCGGGCCATTCATTCTCTCAACCTCACTGCTTGGTTGCTCCACTTCCTACCCTAGCCAGGCTACCGATGATTTCGGACTCGGTCAGAGACATTTTAGTCTCTTCCTTGAAGTCGTCCACTAGGACTGTTTATGCTAGCAAGTGGCGACGTTTTTTTATTTGGGCGAATTCCAGAAATATTGACCCCTTTACTGCTCCTGTACATTCGGTTTTAGATTTCCTGGCGGAGGTTTTTCATTCAGGATCCTCGTCATCTACAGTCAAAGTACAACTGGCTGCTATTTCTAAGTATCATGTTGGCCTGCATGACAATAACATTATGTCTCATAGGTTATGCAAGGCCTTTCTGAGAGGAGTTTTCCTCCTAAAACCACCTATAAAGCATCCTCCTCCGCAATGGGATCTCAACTTAATGTTGGCATCCTTGATACTACCTCCCTTCGAACAGTCTGCTTCATGTTCTTTGAAGTTATTGACCTGGAAAACTATATATTTTTACTGGCTGACACTTCTGCAAGAAGGGTTTCCGAGATTCAAGCTCTCTGCATCCGTTCCCCTTATTTGGTTTTTCATAAGGACAGGGTATCATTAAGAACTAACCCTTCCTTTCTTCCCAAAGTCGTATCTCAAACCAACATTAACCAATCTATAGACCTACCAGTCTTTTTCCCAAACTATTCCGACAGAGCTGAACAGAAACTGCATTTTTTGGATGTCCATCGTCAGCTCAGGTACTATTTGCATAGAACTAAACAATTCAGAAAATCGGACCAATTATTTGTCTCCTATGCAGAAAACAGGATGGGTCTTCCAGTATCTAAAGTGACCTTATCCAGATGGTTGACTTCCACTATTTCCTATGTGTACTCTCTCAGGGGCAAACAGCTATCTTCTAAGCCAAAAGCACATTCAACCAGGAGTCTATCCACTTCTGCAGCTTTTCAGGATAGACTACCTATTGATACCATTTGTGCAGCAGCTACTTGGGCCACGCCTCATACCTTTGTCTCTCATTACAAGTTGGACTTGGCCTCTAGAGATAGGGCCAGTTTTGGTTCCACAGTTCTCAAGAGTCTGTTCCATTGAGCCACCGGGATACAGGTGCTAGGGGCCGGTCCCGTCCAGCAAGAATGAAGGCGAGATTGACAACTTAACATTTAGAAGTTATGTACCTACCATAACGTTCCATGTTAGTTGTCTTCTCTCGCCTTCTTTCTTGCGTCCCTCCCTCCTTCCCCCTGGCCTGGACAGATCTTGGAGAGTTCCTATTAGATGGTTTCCTCCGGTACATTGTTAGGAGGATTTTTCTTTAGGAACCATTGTTCCTAATTCTGTTAGGATAGTCTTTAGCAGGGTAAGTTAGCTACCAAACGAGATCTGAGGTAGTTCCGCCTTGCATCATGGGATATAGGGTTGCCTCGAGCTGGTAAAAGGAGTTCTCGAGCTAAAGCAAGTGCCGAGTCGGAGCCGAGGATCGGCTCCGAACCCATCCAGCAAGAAAGAAGGCGAGAGAAGACAACTAACATGGAACGTTATGGTAGGTACATAACTTCTAATTCAAAAAGTCCCAAGGACCTTTCCAGGATTCACGTGACAATGACTCCCCATGGGTCAGAGAGGGGGAGTTATAATGGAAGATGCCATGCACGAGTCAGAGGTGGCCTGCAAAATCAGGGTTCCATGGACTCATTTCCTGGTAACTGTTATCAGCGCTCCTGAATGGAGGTCTGATTGCCATCCTCTGAAGGCAGTCAGGGAACGATTTATTCCTGTATCTATCTGCTTGGCTAAATACAGCAACGGACAATTGGGTGCAGAAAATTATAAACAGAGGTTACAATATCTCCTTTTCAAAAAAACCCAAACAGCCAAAAAGAATCCCAGACATTCCACCCAGTCTCCAGGATTAAGCAGTCTTAGAAACTCAACAAAAGAGTCATCCAAGCAGTCCCACCAGACCAAATAGGATCTCTTTATAGTGCTAAAGAAAACAGGGGACTGGAGACTGATTTTGGATCTTTGTGTTGAACAAGTCAATTCAATAAACCAAATTCTGGATGGTCACGGTTCAGTCTCTACTTCCGTTCTTAGGAAAACATGAATGGATATGCTCAGTAGATCTTTAGGATGTGTATTATCACATAAAAATCCAAAAGCGCTAAAGAAGATTCCTGCGCTTCCTGCTCTGAGCCAGTCATTATCAGTTCAGAGCCCTGCCCTTTGGCCTCACCACAGCCCCCAGGGTGTTCGCCAAATGCATGGCAGTGGTAGCGGCTCACTTCAGACTACAAAGATTCGGTGTGTTTCCATACCTAGTCGACTGGCTGATTACC
Organism: Protopterus annectens; assembly: GCF_019279795.1. Classification (NCBI taxonomy): domain Eukaryota; kingdom Metazoa; phylum Chordata; order Ceratodontiformes; family Protopteridae; genus Protopterus; species Protopterus annectens. Next base: position 688,010,550 of record NC_056727.1, on the reverse strand, counting down.
ACATCCACCAGGCAACTGGTATTGCGAGCAAGAAACTACGTTCTTCAAGCTTGCTCCTCATTGGAGATCACTATTAACTATGAAAAATCCCATCTAGAACTGACACAGCAGTTGGAATTCATAGGAGCGGTATTCAACACAAACATCAGTATCGTGGTATTAAACACAAACACCAGTATCGCATCTCTTTCCCCAGAAAGACGTCTGAGAATAAAATCACAAGTCAGCCAGATTATTCTCAGGAAGAAAGTGACTGCAAGACTATTGTTACAAACTCTAGTATCAATGGCAGCAGCCATTACATTTGTTCCCCTTGCAAGATTTCGCATCTGAATCCTACAACGGCTCTTGGTGTTACAATGGTTTCTACTGAATCAACCAATGTCCTATCAAGTTTTGATCACCGATTTATGCAAAAAAAAAAAAAACTCCTGAATTTGTGGCTTCACTCCAACAAAATTTTCTTGGGCCAACCCTTTGACATTCCTCAACCCCAAGCCATAGTGACAGATGCATCCTGGATGGGGATGGAGGGGGGCATTATCTGGGGAAAACAGTCCAAGGCACTTGGTCCCAGTTAGAGGTCCATTTGCACATCAGTGTTCTAGAAATGAAGGCAGTGCTTTTGGCATTGCAAGCATTCCAGGAAACCCTCCCCTTGGGAACTGTTGCGATCCAAACAGACATGTCAATTGTTTGGTGCATCAACAAGCAAGGGGGGAACCAGGTCTTAACCTCTCTGTCAAGAAGCACTCCGGGTATGATAATGGTCAGTTTCATCCGGCCACTTTTAATTGCAATACATATTCTGGGGCGCTCCAACGTGATTGTGAACAAATTGAGCAGGAGAATCTTAATGCCTCACGAGTGGTCTTTCAATCCTTTGGTGACCAAGTATATTCCGCCAATGGGGCCAGCCCTGTTTTGATCTCTTTGCATCCCCCCTGAAAAAGTGCAACAGCTACTTCACCCTATTCCCCTCACAAGGGGAGTTGCCAAGAGATGCTCTCCTTTATGATTGGCCCTCCGATCTGTTGTATGCCTTTCCCCTGATTCCTTTCATTTTCCAGTTTCTGATGAAAGCCAGCAGGTCAAAGAACAGAATAATTCTCATTGCCCCAGTCTTGCCTCTACAGATATGGTTTCCATTTCTTTGGCGTCACCTGATCCAGAAACCTTGGATGCTGTACCCAGCTCCAGACCTCTTGTTCCATCCAGAGGGACTAGTTCATTTGAATCTCCAAAATTTCAAGCTCACTGCATGGCTCCTCCAGTTCCACTGATTGCCAGTCATACTAGTCTCACTGCCCCAGTTCAGTGAATTGTTCTAGCCTCCCATAAACCTTTGACTAGAAAATTATACAATAGCAAGTGGTAGAAATTTTCAAAATTGGCTACAGACGATAATGTTGACCCATATTCTGCACCAGTAGATAAGGTCTTGGAATTCTTAACATCACTTTTCGATGTGGGATCTTCCTCCTCAACCATAGAAGTACATCTAGCAGCAATTTCCAACTTTCATAATGGTTTGTCATACGGCTCTAATGTCCAAGAAACTTTGTAAAGCTTTTCTGAAAGGAATCCTCATGCTTACACTTCCATACAAGGATCCTTGCACACCTTGGGACTTGATTCTGGTACTACAGTCCATAATATATTCTCCTTTTGAGCCATCTGCAAATTGCAATTTGAAGTATTTATCATGGAAAACCTTATTTTTGATTGCTATTACTTCTGCTAGGAAAATATCAGAACTACAAGCCTTATCCTGCAAGCCTCCTTACTTAACCTTCCATAAAGACAGGGTGTCCTTGTGAACTAATCCATCCTTTCTACCAAAAATATATCAGCCAGACAATACAACTTCCCATATTGCTTCCCAACTTTTCAAATAGAGGTGAATATTTACGTTTGCTGGATGCTCCTAAACAATTACGTTTTTACCTTGGAACAAAAGAATTCAGAAAATCTGACCAGTTTGTTTTTCTCCTACTATTCTCTCTTTCTCCTTTCTCCTACTACTCTGGGCAAATCCATCTCTAAGGTTACTCTGGCTAAATGGCTTAAGGATTGTATAACCTTCATTTTATAACAAAAGAAAAGTGCAGCTATGAGGTCCTGTAAAGGCACATTAACAAGATCAATAGCCAGTTCTGCAGTTTTTCATGCTAGAGCTCCTGTAGACTATATCCGTGCAACGGCTACTTGGGCATCCCCGCATACCTTTATTACTCATTACAAGCTGGATCTGGTCTCTAGGGGACGTGCATCATTTGGTTCAATGGTGCTCAGGAATATACTTTTCGTGAGACCACCAAAGATTTAGGTAGCTGGGGACTCTGTCATACAGTCAAGGATTAAGTGAAGATCGACAGCATCAGATAAGTTGTCTATCTTCACTTATCCTTGACATTCCCACTTCCTTCTCCCTGCCTTTCTGGTTTCTTGGTTGAACAGATCTATCCCAATAGATTGAATTTCCTTTAGGAATACAGATATGATCTCTGTGTTCTGTTATTTCCTGTCTCTCACTCTCTTATGTAAACTCGATCTGAGGTACTCCTGAGATGTGTATTATGGGTAAAGCTGAGCTTAAGAGTTTTTGGAAGGCATGAGCGGGAATAACGGCTGAGGCAAACCAAACCCACAGTCAAGAATAAGTAAAGATCAACAACACAGATGGAAAATTACAGTAAAACGTAACTTCCTTTTGTGGCTGGAGCTACCAAAAATGATATTCTTGAGAATGCTCAGTCCATTCATCTTCCCAATAAGGAGTTTAGGATGATGGACCAGTTAGACAAGCAGTTCTGTGCGTTAAGTATGGTTACAATTTGAGCTTTAAACGATATGTTGCATATGATCAGGTTTCAAAGGGACATTGCACAGAAGACAGTGGCCACCATGAAATAGCTACCGATGGGTGATTTATGCTCCTAGCTGAAACTCTGGTGTCTCTGTGTGCCATTTCTTCCCTGTCCATACATCTCATTCTGTATGGAGCAGCTGGAACATCAGGCTCACGCCTGGCTGTGATTGATGGACTTCCCAGACCACTTCAAAGCAGTATTCATTAATGCCCCATTCAGTGCTTTGTTAGTCAACAAGTGATGGGCTGTCAACCTGTGAGCTAGAGGGCAAAATGCTCACCATGGGTGGGATTAAGTTCTTATCCCATAGAAGACTTTCACTGCAACCAAAAAGGGGCTAAGAATTTGTGGTATCAAGTCCCAACAACCTCCTCGGGAACAGCAGCCAAATAAAAACTCAGGGGGGAGAGTTTCAGACCATTCACAGACCCAGAGGTAAAGGTGGGCCAAACAATTAGGAGGCAGAGTATCTTCTCAAGACATTTGCTCCCCTCTGGAGGCAGTTGGGAGATGCGTCTCCTTGGACATACTGGCATAGTTTGTTATTGGGTTGGATTCATGAGTAAGGAGAATTGTATACAAAAGCTATTTCATTACCTTTTTCACAAAACCACAGGTCAGTCTGTTTGGTCTCGCTATGGTCCCAACTAGACAGAGACGGGCACCAAAAAGAGAGGTGCAAGTATTTCTGAACCAGAGAACCATCCAGATGGTCCTAACAGACCAAAGAAGATCAATGTTTTACTCCAGATACTTTTTAGTGCCCAGAAGACTATGGACCTAAGACCAATTTATTGACTCTCATTAGGCTCAACAAGCATGTGAAGGAGGAGACTTTCTGGATGCTCATAGTGCAATCAAGCCTATCCTTTTTAATGGCAGGGGACTGAATGAGCTGTGTGGACCTCCAGGATGCTTATCTGCACACAAAATAAACTCTGCTTCCAGGAAGTACCTTCTAAGTAGGAGCCACATAAACAATCTGCAACAACTGGCAATACTTCCTTAGGAGAGAGAGTTCGGCTATAACTCAGGAATAAAAGTTGATATCCGAGGACAAACCTTCAGTGGTGACTACTGTGAAGGTACTGGGTTTGATGGCCACCTCCATCTAAATTGTACTTCAAGCTATGGTCTGGATACTAATTCTCAATGGATGCTTTGCAGCAGTGCGATCAGATTTTATAGCTGCTCCATGCATACAATCAACTTGACGAGCATTGTCAAGAGGATACTACAGTGATGAACTGACCCTCAAAATTTGTCCTGTGGGGGCTCCCTTTACCAAACTGATCCCAAGACTACGGTCATAATGCATGCATCTTCCCTTGGGTGGAGGAGCCACTTCTTGAGCAAGACTGTTCAAGGTTTATGGACAATGGAAAAGGCATCACTGTGCATCAGTATTCTCAAGATAACAGTCCTAGTATTTCAGGCATTTCAGGAACTCCTTCCCTGGGGTGAGATTGCCATACAGTCAAACAATATGACAGTGGTATGTTAGATCAAGAAGCAAGGAGGAACGTGATCCTATCACCTAAGCTGAGAATCCATGAGAGTGGGAGGGGTATTGACCATGCATCACTTTCTAGTGGCAACACATACACCTGGTATGTTCAAAGTGATTGTAGGCAAACTGAGCAGACAAATCCTGCTCCCCTACAAAATGGTCCTTTAATACCAAAGTAGTGAAAATTATATTCAAGAAATGGGCGCAAACCTGTTGCTATCTTTTTCTTTGCCATTCAACACCAAATAGCCCTTTTTCAGCATAGCCCTTCTATTTCAGCATAGTTCCTCCAGAAGTAAAATCACCCAAGGATGCATTTTCCCACTTTTAGCTCTCCAGTCTCCTTTATGCCTTTCACCCATTTCCCCTGATCCGGGAAACTTCTGCAGAAAGCCAAAGAATGCAAAGCCAAGCTCATTCTCATAGCACCATTGTAGCCTTGTCAAATGTGATTTCGATTGCAGTGGCTAAATCTAAAGAAGATACCTCTTTTCTCTTCATCAAAGCTCTACTCTTTCTCTTGTCTGTTCAGGCTGCCTCTCATGGACATTTGCTCCCTCAGTTAAACCACTTGTTTTCTCCAATTCCCAGGATGGCAAGGGACCCTTAGTTCCCACAAGAAGTAACTAATCTTATCAGGGCTTCCTAGAAAAATTCGACCAAAAGAATTTACAAGGGCAAATGGAAGAAATGTATTTTGTGGGCTCAGAATAAGCATATATTCCTGACACTGGAGTCACTGGGGGGGAGTTTTGACATTTTTGACTAAGCTTTATAACGAGGGTTCTGGTTGCTCATCTTTTGAAGCTCATTCAGCTACCATCTCTCTTTCATGAGGGGTTTACAAATCATTCACTTGGGGCACAAGTCTTTCAAAGCTTTCCTGAAAGGTGTCTTCCTTTTGAAAACTCCATTAACTAGATCGGCACCTTCTTGGAACCCAAATTTAATTTTGGAATTTTTAACGAAGCCTCCCTTTGAATAAATAAGTTCAGCAGATGTCCAGTTTCTTTCCAGAAAAACTACCTTCCTAGCGGCAGTCACTTCAGCAAGGTGAGTTTTTTAATCGAAGCTTTGTTATTGCAATGTTTATATGTTGCACTTCATACAGATTGGGTCTCTGTTATAACAAAGTTTTCGTTTTGCCACAAGTGGCCTTCCAGATGAAGCTGAATCAAGTATTCATTTACTGGTCTTTTTTCTAAGCTGCTGTAATAAAAGGGAGTATTTACTCTACTGCCTAAATGCTCAGACAGTTGTTACTATCTGGACTGCAGTAGAGCATTTAAGAAAGACCAACAGCTTTTTATTATTTTTTTATCCAGCTAAGTTGGGTTACAAGATTTCCAAGGTTACACTGGCTAAATGTATTACTGATATGCATTTCTTTTTTGCACTGGTAGTTAAGTGTTGGTTTGCACCTTTCAGAGCACATTCAGTTAGGGCTTGGACCATATTTATGATCTTTCTGGTGAGCTTTCCACCGTATGATTTTATGGCAGCAGCCAATGGTCCTTATTGTATACCTTTGCTAAACATAGCCTGGAATCAATTTCTAAAGTGAGGGCTTCATTTGGGATGACAGATAAATGGTTTACTGGCATAAACCACCCAGGTTAGCTAGGGATTCTGTCTTGCTATCCAGTGCAGGGAGAGGACATGAGAAATATGCAAGTTATACATTTACTAGTATGTTAGATTTCTCTGGTCTCCAGTCTAGACACTGGACTACCCACCCACCACCCCTTCCAAATAGTCCTAGCCCCCCAAGATTAATAGGTCTATTGGAGGGTTGTGTTTAGAGTGAAGATACGTTCTGTTCGGTCTTGCCTATAGCAGGCATACTCTGTCTGGAGGAGTTGCAGCAAGGACAATTATTGATAGAGAGGAGCTAAAGCTTCTGATAAGTTCTTTGCCACCACAAGAGGGCACCAAAGGCACCAGTCTTGTTCCGATGTGCAGACAGAGACCAGAGAAATATAATGTTCCACTGACTACATAACTTAAGTTTTTCAACAGATGTCCCAAAAGATATTACTGAACACATTCTGTCTTGTGTATATATTACTATAAAAAATCAACTAATAGTTCTAGATGACTAAAGCATAGATTAACTCCTAACCTATAATTGCTTCTTACAGCCCAATCACAATTTTTTGATATTAGTCAACTGATTCAACAAACAATAAGGATCACCTGATAAGCATCCATTCCCCGGATTCTTTTGTAAAAAAAAATCTTTTGCCACTCACCTCTCTTGATACAGTCACGATACACACGTTTGTTATAAAACCTGTTCAGTGCAATTCTTAAGTCTGTTAACTGGCAACTCTCAAAGATATCAGTATTTGTACAGTTACATAAACCTAGTTCCACTGTAGTGATAGCACTTCCTATATTCTGAGTATCAGTGCCTGCCATGTATTTAGAGCCACTGGAACTTGGTGGTGGAGGGAAGGGCAGGGGGGTGTCCATATGTATTCACAGCTTCTTTGTCTCTAGTCTCTTCCTGGATCCTATTTGATACAGTCTTACAACTGGATGAAGTAATGATAGCACTCAACAAAAATAATTTATCACATTATGGACAATTATAGAACACCATCAACCCCCCCCCCCCCCGAGCATGTTGCATACCTTAACTAGTTAAATCATTGAACCAAAGACGTTTCTTGTGGGCATCTTTAGCTAGGCATATATAAATAGGCAAATGTATACTACCAAAACACAAATGTCCAAAAATTTTTTTTGACTTGTAAATGCTACTGTGGATGTCCAAATTGATCCCTTACCCCAGAGCTGTGTGATTTCTAGATTTTGTCCTTGCCAATGTATCCCCTAGTTGTACCGCTTCTTGTTCTCCTCCCTTCCTAGTCTAATTGATTACCTTCTTGAAAACCTGTGTCATTGCCCCTAATGATTCTTGTATAGTCAGATTATTCCAAAACTAAGTGCATACATTTTACCAATCTTTTTGATAATCACAATGTTATACTTCCCCTGCTGACTTTGTACTCCAGGCTATTGTCTACTTGATTTGTTTTTAGTTTTTTCCAACACTTTTTTATTGAATTATCATTTAAAACATAGATTTATATAAAACAAAACAAACGAGTATTAACATGTTCCTAGTTACAAATATTATAAGGCACTTATGATTTTTGCAGAACTGTCATCAAACCGACATTATATAAGTTGCTCAATTCCTGCCTTCCCTTAAATTTCACTCCTCCTACAAAATATTATTCTGCATGTACCGGTCCCACAATTCCCATTTTTTCTATGTAATTTGCTCCTACTCTTTTCTAAAGATCCTACTTCCAGTTCTTCTATCTGTGTTACAAATATTCAGTACTTCAAAGAGAACAGATTTAGACTTTGAGTTCCAATTTCTGGCTTTGATTTCTAGTTTCTTTTTGTCAGCCACCAGAATTAAGCTAGCAAGGCCTTACTATGTTTAGGCAATTCAGATCTTGTAGCCCAGCCAAAAAAAAAAAACAATCCTTGGTTACATCCATTTGCCCACCCAGAATTTCTGACACAGTACTCTGTAGGAGATTTTTAAATGCTGCTAACTCCTTACACTCCTAAAACATGTGTTCCCTGTTATCTCTTTCTTCTCCATCATACCAACAACATTTGCCGTCTACCAGAGGAAAATTTCTTTGGAGTCTGCTTGAGGCATAAAAAGTATCTGCAAACACTTCCAGGCAAAAATCCTAGATCTAGATTTTGTAGCATTTTTTTTAGGAGCCATACATAGATCCTCCCATTGTTTCTTTGTGAATTACATATCTAATCTCCCTTCTCAATCTTTTTTGACTGCTTCTGATCAGTTCCTATAACTATTGTGCATTGAGTATTTTATACGCCCTAACAATTATCCCTTTTTAAACCGCAGCTACTGTTATCGAATAAATTGAAAACTCAACCAGTGCAAGTCTTTCATTCAGAATTCCCCTGTCCCTTTCTCTTTGCCTGTACTGTCATCTATCCCTGATGGGGAAGACTATCACTAGCATGTAATCCAAATATCTTCTTGGCCTCTTCCCATTCTATTACCTTTCCTGTTATTTGCTGTCAATATATTGGTTGCTTTGCAAACTTCCTCTAGTAAATTCCAGCTTCCTCTTGTCTATTGTCTGTACTCCTAATTGTAGTCCACTCCTACTGGCAGAATCTCCTTTCCCTTGTTGGTTTAGTTCTTATTATATTTATAAAGTAGCAGGGAGTATACTCTTTTGTATGGCTGTTGATTACTCTCCTTAAGGACCTGAATCCCAAATCACATTCTTTTCTTATTTCTTGAATTACCCCCCCCCCCCTGCTTCATTATCTTTGTTGAATTGTAGCGTTCTGCTTGTGTTATGTATAAGAGTCTTAAATGCGTAGCCCTAAAAACTCTCTTCACATCAGGTAATTCTAAACCTCATTTTAGTATTGGTAGGATTAACTTATCCCAATTAACTCTTGCCCCCTTCACCTCTTTATTAATTATTATCCAGAACTACTACACTGGTTGATAAAAATGTGCCTGACCTGTGTATAAAACTAGAGGTACTAAAAGCATATTTACTGCTTGTATCTTGCTATCCATATCCATAGGCAAGAGCTTTCAGTTTCTCAGTTTTTGTATTGTCTTTTGTTTATTTTCTTCCCACATATCCTTAGCTGCCATAACCAAATCCTTTTTAATGTTTTTAATCCATACTTCATTTTATTATAGGTTCATAGGTTCATACTAGGCTATCTGCCCTAGGGCATTTATAAGCCTAGCTAGAGTGTGTTTGGCTTTCGCCACCCATTTTAAATTAATTTTGCTATGCCCTTTTTTGAGGTTAGTATACTGTGCGTCTGTCTAACAGTGACACAGAAGTGATACTCTGGGTAAACCTACGATCCCCCATCCACTCATCAAGATTCCTCTTGAAGAGAGTCAATGAGGGACTCTGCCTAACCTGGACTGGGATTTTATTCCAGAGTGAAGGGAGCCTCTGGGTTATGAATCTGTCCCTCCAGCATGTCCTATTTATTTCAGTGCTGAGGTTCAAGTCTCTCGAGCGCGTAGCTCAATGGGATTTGGATTTTCTGAGGTGCAGCATGTCCATTAATTCCGGGTTGGACATGGCTTTATACATCAGGCACAGATCGCCTCTGAGCAGGCGGTATGCCACTGAGTAGAGCTGGAGTTTCTTTAACCGGGAAGCATATGGCATCTATTTGTGCCCTTTGATCCTCTTGGTGAGGTACTTTTGGGGTCTTTCCAGTTGCTGCAGGTGTCTGGTAAGGTAGATCCCAAAAGGGGCATTGTACTCAATTATGGGCCTGATGAGGGATGAGAAAGAGGCACGACGACCTCCCCTGATCTAGATGTGAATCCCTTCATGATTAAGTGGGCTATATAAAATGTTTTTCTAACCACTTTGGCCATGTGGTTGTCAAATGAGCGTGCTATCAACTTGGGTCCCCAGGTCCCTAATTACATCTTCCATACTTAATGGATTACCACTTATGTGGTAATTTGTGGGCACTTTGTTTTTGCCAAAGGGGATGACTATACACTTTTTGGCGTTTAGCTTGAGGCCATGGCTCTGGCACCAGTTGTCTGTTTCTATGAGGCCCTTTTGGAGGATGCCTGTGTCGGCTGGGGAGTCTATTATGGCGCCCAGTTTGCAGTCATCTGCGAACTTGGTCAGCCACAGTCCTTCCATGTTGGCCTGTACCTCTGACAAATATATACCGAACAAGAGAGGTCCCAGGGCTGCGCCTTGTGGGACGCCAGTTGTAACTGGTTTGGAGTCTGACATGGCTCCAGCAATTCTGACCATGTGGGTTCTGTCCTTGAGCCAGTTTGCAACCCATCTAGTGACATAGGGGTTTATATTTAAGCTGGTGAACTTATCTATAATGCCCGAGTGGGGTATTGTATCGAAGGCTGTTGCGAGGTCCAGGTAGGCTGTGTGGACCACCTTCCCCTCGTCAATGGCCTTGGTGACTGTTTCAAAGAAATTGACCAGGTTTAAGAGGCAGGATCTGCCCTTAACAAAGCCGAACTGGGTAGGATCCAGTGTCTGTAGGTTCCCAATATCTTTATAAGGTCCATGATGATCCTTTCCATAGCTTTGCAGACCAAGCTAGTCAGGCTTATGGGGCGATGGTTTCCAGGATCTGTTGAGGCACCACCTTTGTGGAGAGGGACCACCGTTGCTGTACGCCACTCTTTGGGTACATATCCTGTAGTAAGGCTGAGATTGAACAGTAGTTTTATGTTTGGGTTTAGCTCTTCTTGGAGTTCATGTAGGACGCAGCCCGGGACACCGTCTGGTCCCATTGATGCTGTGTTTTTTGCTTTGGAGAGGGTGGCTCTTACCTGAGCATCTGAGATGTCAGGGGGGCAGCACTCTGCTGGGATAGATATTTGCCCTTTTGGTGGGGAGGGGAGAAGTTTGCGCTGAACCTGTCAGCTAGGATGTTGGCAATGTCTGTGGGTTCGGTGTATTTTTTGTCATTTTGGACTAATTCTGAGCATATCTGGGAATTCCCACCCAGGTTCCGAACATAACTAAAGAAAGCCTTGTGATTATCCTTAGTGTCCTGTGCAATTTTTCTCTCAAAGCTGGCCTTAGATGATTTTATGAGTGCCCGTAGTTTTTTGCTAATACTGATCAGAGATGCCTTCCCTTTTTGGGATTTTGCTCTATCATGTAGTAGCTTCCTCCTTCTATTGTATAGTTTGTTTATGGCTGGGGTCTACCAGACAGGACGTCTGCCTTTGGAGGATTGGGTCTTGGTTTTATTTTGGATTGCATGATCCATGCATTCCTGAAGGTGTTCATAGAATGCGTTTATAAAGGATTCTGCGGTCTGGGCTGTATTTTCCACAGGCCCGGGGGCTTTGAAGGATTCCACCTCGGTTTTGAGGAGTGTGAAATTTGCTTTAGAGAAGTTTTTCACTGTGGTTTTCTGGGCAGGGGGTGGGGTCGGGATGTGAATATCCAGTGAGATTAGTTTATGGTCTGATCTTATCAGTGAGGGATACACTTCTGGTCTGGAGCATAGAGTCCCCATGTTTGTGATGATCAGGTCCAGTATGTTTTCCCCTCTTGTGGGAGTGGTAACAAGTTGTTCCATAGCATTTGGTTTATAAATTCTAGGAACCTTTGGGCTAAGGTGTTGGAGCTAGAGTAATGCTCCCAGTCTATGTTTGGGTAGTTGAAGTCGCCCAATATAATGGTGTTTGGAGAGAGCTTCATATTTTCCAGTGTTCTCAGGAAGGCCGACTGGAGTTCCTGGGTTTGGGAGGGTGGTCTGTAGCAGGCTATAAACTGGAAGGCAGTTTTACCCACTGTTAGTTGCACATGGATAGTCTCTGATGCTTCGTGCTGTGCCACCAACCTGGAGGTGTGGGTATCTTTGACGAATATTGATACTCCCCCTCCTTTTATGGTTCGGTCAAAGTTTTGGGGCTGAAAAGCATGGTATGAGGTATAACCTGGTAGTACTGGGGTGCTCTTGGGAGCCTTGAACCAGGTTTCTGTTACTGCACAGATATCGATGTTCTCCATGCTAAGGAGAGTTTTGAGTGCATGCATCTTGAGGTTTAGTCTTCTGGCGTTGAGTAACATTACTCTTAGTTTCTTATCCCTTGTGATACCTATGGAGGTGGGTTTGTCTTGAGCCTTGCCTAAAAAAGGCACTATGGGGGTAGCAAGAGCCTTTGCCAATATCCGACAGCCCAGGGGTGATAGGTGCAAGCCGTCCCTAGCGAAGCATCGTGGCTTGTCGAGCATGTCATCCCAGGCTGACAGGCATTGGATCCCCTTTGAATGACACCAATACTTAAGCCAATTGTTGAAATTGATCATCTTGTCTTCATATTGTGGCATCATTCTTGGTGAAGGTAAGATGCTACTCAAGGTCAGGGTCATACCGGCCTGGGCTACATGCTCAGAGAGCTCCTCTGTCTCTTTTCATGTAGTCCAGGGAGGTACGTCTCAGGTCATTCACACCAGCATGGACAATGACGGAGTCATATTTGTACTTACCTTGGAGTGACCTGAGTGCTTGTGTTATGTGGCTGATCCTAGCGCCCGACAGGCAGCTCACCATGACCTTCACCTTGTTCAGCCTGGTGAGCGGGACGTCAGTGTGCCTGAGTCACCTATTACAAGTGTATCAGGTGTGTTGTTTAGCCTTAAGGGCTGTGACTGTTCGGCACACTGGCTTTGTGAGCTATGTGTTGCACGCGTTTTGTTTTGGGGTAGTGGTTGCTTGGGTGTCTGCTTTGGAGGTCTCTGCTGCTTAGGCAGATTTTTATTTAGAGCCTCAGAGTATGTTTTTTTGTGTTTTGGTTTGCTGTCGTGGTAGGTCTATGTGAGACTGGAATTGTAGTGAGTGCGGTCTCCTTTTCCTCCTGACTGGTTACGCCAGTACTGAGTTGAGAGAGCTTAGCCTCCAGTTTGGCTATATGGTTGCATCTCTCACGTGTTGGAATTTGTTGGGAGGAGGAGAGGGTTGTCTGTGTACATGAGGCAGTTGTAACATTGCCTCAAGATTCCCAGATTCACCAGCTGGACTGGAGAGGAGATTGACAACTGACCTTGACCTTTGGACATGCTAGAATAGTATTGGGAATTCCTTTATAACTGGAAAAAAGGGCCAGTGGGGAACAAGGTACTCAAGGGGAGTTTGCGAGGGTGTAGTGCTTTTAATTTTTTTGCGCTGACCTATATAATTGCTTTAGTGAGCAAGTGCCAGGTAACTTAAATGCAATGTGCTACAGGTAACTTAAATGCAAAAACGACAAACAATAACTTTCATTCAAGTGAAACAAGGAAATAAGTACAGTAAGCAATGCAGATATCACTAGGGATCCACAGAAGCGCTGAAAAGCTGCAATTTAGGTGGAATTAGCATTTCAGGGAAATAACAAGCAAACCAACAACAAGCATACAAACAAAGCTAGATTCAGCAGGCCTGGATCTAGTCTGTGCTACAGCAAACAAGGTGTACCAATTTCAGTAAGAAACAGTTCAAATATGCAGGCACTATAAGCCTTTAACCAGAAATTCCCAGCTCAGAAGGGCAGAGTCCAGCCTCTCCTCCCACAAGAGTGCAGACCATGAACCTTCTTAATGTAAAATAACTGGCCTGAAGCCCAAGTGCTTAAACCAGAACTAATACACTTTTAGAATAAGACACTGAGCCCTCAATCAGCAGTTCCCAACTTAGAAGGATGTAAGCTACCTGTCCTGCCACCACAGTGCAGGCCACAAACCTTCCTAATGTAAAACAACTGGTCTGACGCCCAAGTGCGTAATCCAAAAGACTTAGAATGATAGCTACACTTTAATCAAGTTACTACCAAGCAGTAATAAATACAATTGAATACTTTAAAGAATGCCTGGATCAGTGCTAAAGTTATACAAACAAAGCTAGATTCAGCAGGCCTGGATCTAGTCTATGCTACAGCAAACAAGGTGTACCAATTTCAGTAAGAAGCAGTTTAAATATGCAGGCACTATAAGCCTTAACCAGAAATTCCCAGCTCAGAAGGGCCTCTCCTCCCACAAGAGTGCAGACCACGAACTCTCTTAAAGGAGTACAACAGGTTTCTCTAATGTATTCCTCAACTTCACGGCCCTTTTCCTCCCTATTTACATTGTCCTCTGTGCAACAACAATAAAGCATTTACAATTTTTATAATTCCCCTTACTTCTGTAACAGAAGCCTACCTTCTCATACTTTTCACTTACAAAATGATTCTCTCACGTTTGAATAAAGCTTGCTGGAGTCACCCAATTACTGACATCATCGAGGCCAGGCAGTGCAGGTACTTTTTTTTTTTAATCAGTTCCCTCCCCCATAGTGACATCACCACAGCTATCATCTGATTCTAACTAAAATAAAAGACCCACCCATTCTGTGATGTCATGGCTCCCTTGTCCTTCCCCCAGCCTGAGTGCTGTTCATTTTATTCAGTAGTAGTGTAGTAACACCGATGTTTGGAAACACAGAAATTTGGTATGCGTACTTGTACATTCTGCACGGCAAATGATGCTTAGGTGGTGTATTGCTTGCATACTTCTCTGTTGTATTTGCACCAGATACTGCTAGTGCGGGAATAGAAAGATTAAAACATTACCCTAGTATCAGAGGTTGCAGTGCAACATATTCATATGGCTTAATATGAGAGTAGCTCTAAGCAAGCACCATGTGAAACCTGAACAAGCACCTAGAATTATTCAGTGCAGCTTCCACACCTTAAGTCTGAAAATGAATTCACATACTCACATGAACAGAAGTAGCTGCATATTGATGGCTAAAGGTGTATGGGCATGTCGGGTGGTTACTGCACTGCAAAACTGGTATGTAATGGTGGAGATATTTGGAAGGCATGAGCAAACACACCAGTATATTAAAGCCATAGCACCAATTGTACTGGAGGCTAGCAAATAGATTTAGTAAGGGATTTTGTCCATGCACAAATATTTTAACAGTGATTCTTTGCAGTGGCATCCATTATCTGATTCAAGGTAAGTTAACCTTGATGTCCTTTATTTAAAAAAAAAAAAAATCAATAAAAAATGTACTTTGCTATATTTTCCCCTTCCTTTTTCTTGTGTCCAGAAGTCACTTATAACAATGTGGTTTGTATGTACAAATACAAATCCAGGGACACTGCAAAAGGTTTTTTTTGCAAACCAACCAGTGGAGTAAAAACATATGAAGCAAACGCTGCATACCAACACACTTTGCACATGTAAATCTCAATTTTTAACAAGGTGGAAGCATGACGTGATACCTTAACACTTAAATTAATAAAGATCTAAACTGGTTAATAGTATAAATGTTTTATTCTATAGCTCCTTGGTGCAAGATCTTACTGGATGTGATTGCAGTCAAGTAAGGCCATGGCTATAGTGCAGCAAAAAAATGTCCCCTCTAACAAAGGAAATGCTAGAGCAAAGATTAAATTACATGAGTCAAGCACCCTGCTGAGATCTGCCAGTCAATGGAATTACTAGGTCAAATTACCTTCAGGACTTTGACAGCTAGAGAAGCTAAGTGTTATGGGGGAGGGGAGAAGTATATGGACTGGAATTCATTGTCTCAAATTAGTGCCATTTAAACTAAATTAGAAAAAAAGGCAGCAGTAAACAACACTTTGAGTGTGTTCTGTGGCATTTGCACTGTTTCTGTTTTAAGTAGTCATCCAGCAGCAGGGAATGTTACTTGCACTGTTCTATGTTACTCAGTACTTTGTACACGTGCAACATCTATGAAATGACAGGAACTTTAGGCAAACGGAGGCCTGCATGATGTAACATTTTTGAGCCAAACAATGATTTCTGAGATACTGGACGGCAACCTGATTTATCCAAACCACGTCAATATGCCAGCCTCCAGGTGGTCAGAGTCTGGAATTGCATATAAAAATATTTAAAATCCTGTAAATAATCCCAGAGTGCTGTTAAAGTGTAGGAAACATCATGCCATGATGTTTTAAACATGTTTTTTTAGTCTGTGGGTGCGGTACTCCTTTAATGTAAAATAACTGGCCTGAAGCCCAAGTCCCCATTTAAATATGGTACTGCTGGACCAATTTATGTGTGTGTACATAAATTACAGCTATAGGCTTTGTTTTATCTTCAATTTTTTTAATATAAAAAGGAACTGTCTCAGTATATTTCACAATACTGAGATGTCCTTTTCTATTTCCGTCAGGTAAGAATAGTCTAAAAATAAAGACAACCTTTCTTGAACATTGTGCTAATTATATCCTTGAATTTCTGCGCCCCTTATTTTCTTTGCCAGTGGTTTTAAATATAAAACAGGAAAGAGGACACCCCTGCCTGGTTCCTCTGCTCAGGCGAAACTTCTCAGAGAGGAACCCTCCCACTTTCATTTTTGCCTCTGATACCTCATATATCCTCCTAATAATTAGATCAGGAAATGCAACTGCTTCCTTGCCCTACTCATAAAATCCTGGCTTATTCCGTTGAATGTTTTCTCTGCCTCAAGATCCACCAATAACATTCTTAAATTCTGCTTCCATCTGGATCATTCATTGTTGTATTATTGTTTTTAAATGTTTGCCCTTCTTCCAAAGAACCACAGTGGTCAATATATATCAATTATGGCATCACTTTTGCCATTCTTTTGGCCATTATAGACATAAACATTTTATAGTCGTGGTTTAAAATTGAAATGGGCCTTATGAGGCTGGATCAGATAGGTCTTTACCATCTATAGGCATTATAACTACCATAGCTTTTTTCCAGGATGTTGGTTGCTCCCCTCCTTTTAAAATACTGTTAAACAAAACCTTCCAGATCTTTATTACTTTCTTCCCTCCTTGTTTCCAAACTTCCACCAGAATACAATCTATTCCTGAAGACTTTCTACTTCACCATTTTTATCTTATCTCCTGGTGTCTTAACTATTATTTGTTGTCTACCTCTAAACTTGGCGTATTTAAGTCTTCCATAAATATTTCCATTTGTGCTTTTCCTGTTTTCCCCATTTATCTGCTTTAAACAAATTTTCATAAAATTTCCAAAATATCTCTAACAAGTCTTCAAGATCTCTGGTTATTTTTGGCTCCCTAAGTTTGGCAACAACTTTAACTTTCTGATTTCTGTTGCCCAAGTCATGCCAAATGTTTTGTGCTCTGGAGTTATCTAAAAGCAGTTGCTTATACTTTGAGCTATTTCAGCCCCTCTGAATAATTTTTATTACTTAACCAGATATGTTTTTTTTATTTCTACCATATTTTTAAACTCCACTTTTATTTTATCCCACTTGCTCTAACTTCTGAAGTACTTTCTATCTTCTCTAATAACTCCTGGATAATTTCCAGTACACATTCCTTAAATTCCTCTCTTTTTAGCAGGTAGGTGGGGAAGCAACAGTGTCTTGTGTTTACTTCATTACCCTGTATTTTTCTCTCTAATTATTGATGCATGATCTAAAATAGCTATTGGATGTGTATCAAAGTTGTCAATTAAATGGACATGTTCCTGTGGAATGTGATTTCTGTCAAGTCTAGCCTAGTTATTGCACCTTGGAGAATAATATGTAAATTCGCTCTAATTCCTGCTACCGAATTCACATCTTCCATACAAACTATTTTCATAAATTTCTTCAGAAATCTGCCCCATTTTATTATTTTCTCTTATATCCTCCCCAGATAGATCCTCATTGTTGCAAATCAAATTCCAGTCATTTTCATCTCCCAACTCCAGATTCCATTTCAGTTCCACGACACTCCCAATTTCTCTGGTCAGCTCCTGGGCTTTTCTCTCTCGAGCATTTTCCTTTGGAAAAGTGTAAACTGTTTCACTGCTGAAGTCTTTGTGTGCTTTTATTATCAGAAGAATGAGGAGCAGAGTCCCTTACTACTTGATGGCCCATTTTTTACTGGAGAAACGTTTGCATTTCTTCCTTAGCCTGCTCTGCATCAAAAAATGACTTTGATCTGCCAGGAGGATATATTCTGAAGACCGGATACAACAGCTTTAATCTCACACCTGACTCTCTGCATTTCCTGATTACTGGAATAAATTAGTTTCTCCTCTGCCTGTTGTACAGTGAATAATCATTTTCCACAAAGTCTGTCGCTGACTTTTCATAATTTGCCTTTTTGTAGCAGTTTTGTCAAGATCAGTGCTTTCCGCTCATAGGTTTGCATCTTTACTAATAAAGGTCTTGTCTGCTTTCTCATGACCATATTTAGAGCATACACACTGTGTGCCTTTACAATTAACTGCTTCTGCTGTGGAATACCAGTCTAGTTGCTTATTTGTGCCTTCATAAAATTAATAGTCTGTTCCTACTAGTTTGTCTGGTATGGCAGACCATCGCATTTTCCCAATGTGCTCTGTCCTCTAAGTCTACCTTTTTTGAAACATCTCTTCCTGAGCAGTCTTGTATTCAGAAAGCCTTTCTTCATTTTGACTTCTGATTTTTTGCAGTTTTATCAGCTCATCTGATTATCTGTTTAAAGCTTCTTCCATTTTTTCCAGCCTTTTGTTATTTGAGTTTATATACTCTACTCTTTTCATTTAATTAGCTCTGAACACATTTGACTTATTTTTTTCCAATAGATTACTGTAAGCCATGTCTTGCACCGAAGACTGAGCTTGAACTGCTTTTTACTGAGCAGCTGCAGGATTTGTTTTCTCCATATTTTCTGGTCGATTTTCTTTCAGGCTCTTTGCTTCTTCTTTGCAGGCATCCAGGCAGTGTACTTACTAGCCAGTAACTACATTTTTCTCAAGTTGACAATATCACACTGTTATTTCTCAGTTTCTGTTTTTGCACTGAAAGAGCTGAAGTTAAGCTGTTGTAAGCAGCCATCCTCTAAGTCCTAACAGAATCCTTTCTAATCCATACTTCTAAATACTGCATTTTATTGTGTCCTGATTAACATGGGTATTGCAGGACCATTTCATGTGTGGGTACATAGTTTATAGCTTTAGCCTTTGTTTCATCTTCATTAATTTTGTATCCAGAAAAGACTTTAAACTGCCTCAAGATGTTCCACAATACCAAGATGTCCTTTTTTCGTTTTATCGGGTACAAAATATCATCTGCAAATAAAGCCACCTTTTATTGATTACTGTACCAGTTATATCCTTGAATTTCTGTGTCCCTTATTTTCTTTGAAATGGCTCTAAATGTAAAACAAATAAAAAGAAAGAGGGCACCCCCCTGCCTCTGTACAGACAGAGCTTGTCAGAAAGGAACCCTCCCACTTATTTTTGATTTCAGTCTCTCATATATTCTCCTAATAACCTTATTGTGTTAGGGAATGCAAATGCTTTCCATTGCCCTCTTCATAAAATCCCATCTTACTCTGTAAAACACTTCTCTGCTTCGGGACCCATCAACAACAGCTTATACACTTCTTCCCTCTTGTACTGCCCCCCCCCCCCCCCACACACACACACACACCTTGTGGATCATCATTGTTCTATTGTCCTATGTTTGTCTCCACTCCACAAAACTGCATTGATTCATATCTATCTTATGGCTGGACCTTTGTCTTTCTTTTAGCTGTTCTAGACATAAACACTTCGTAGTCATGGTTTGAAATTTGAAAAGATGCCTGTATGAAGCTTAGTCTGATGAGGCTTTATCGTCTTTAGCATTATAGCCACCACAGCTTTTCTTCCAGGTGCTTCCCCTCCTTTTAAAATACTGTTAAACAAAACATGCCAGATCTTTATTACTTTTTTCCCTTCTAGCTTCCAAACTTCCACAGGAATATTATCTCTTCCTAGAGACTTTTCTACACAGCGATTGTAAGTCTCAGGTTTTTATCTCATCTCTTCCTATTAACTGTTAATTGTTGAGCCTTATGTACCTCTAACCTTGGCAAACTTAAGTCTTTCGTAAATACTTCCATTTGTGCTCTTTCGTTTCCACATTTCTCTGCTTTATACACATTTTCGTAAAATTTCTGAAATATCTCTAAGACGTGTACTGGATCTCTGGTTAGTTTTCTTGTTATAAGCTCCTTAAGGTTTTACCACGGTGGTGGTGCTGCGGTAGCATTGTCGCCTAAGCTGTTCGATTCTCAAATAGAGCGTCTTTTGTGTAGAGACATGCGTGAATGGGCATACCTTCGTTGAAGGTTGTGCGTCAGGGCTGGCAACTCTGCACGTAAAAATCTACTGCCAATCATTAGCGGACCGGAGTTCTGCTGTGGCAACCCCTAACTGGGAAAAGCCGAAAGACCCAACAACAACACTGCATTTTTTTGTGTGTTTGTTATTGGCACATGATCTGAAATAGAGGATGTGTGTTGAAGTTTTCAATTAAATGCACATGTTCCTGTGAAATATAATATCTGCCCAGTCTAGCCTAGTTATTGTACTTTGGGGAATAATGCATACATTCTCTGAGTTCCTACTATTGAATTCACTTCTTCCATACCAAATAGTTTCATCATTTTTTTCAGATATTTACCCTCTTTATTTTTTCCCTTCTAGGTTCCTCAGATACATGCTTACTGTTGCAAATCAAATTTTAGTCCCTATCTGTAAGTACTAATCCATGCTGAAGGTTTATTATTTCTTCCCAAATTTTCTTAAGCTCCATAATGGCAGTTTTGATGAAATATTAATAGATACCAGTGCTGCCTACTTGATTTGATTCCATTTTATATAGCTGTTTTGAGGGGGTTATACCCACCCGATGCAAACGCAATTGTAAATTTAAAATTCAAGCAATATGCTTGGACTCCTACTTTATCAAACTCTAACAAAAAAATGGTTATGGCCATCTGCAAAAGATCTCTGTTTCATAATTATAAATTATAAAATTATCATAATTATAAAATTGATTTTTAAGGGGTTTTAAGGGGTTGGGAGGGTGGCCTAATGGTTAAGGTGTTTGCCTTACAAACACAAGGTGCACAGTCTCACAAGGGATAATTGGCTAGGCTTAAAATGGCTCGTAAGGGCAGTTAGCTTAGTACTAACCTATGAACCTATGAACCTAAGATTAACATTAGGGAATGCAAGGACAACTCCAAACTTATGGTTGTAGCCAGTTGAAAAGTAATCCATAAGACCTGCTTCAGTTGTATTAGCATGTTTAGACGCAATTTACAATTCAGTACTGAACTTACCTCGGATAGTACCTCCATCTCTGACCTCCAAAGATATTGTCAATATTCTAGAAGACAAATTCTGTTCCAGTTTCACTCCACCCACTTTCATCCCACCTACCCAAATAAAATCACTCTGGACCAAGTTCATTCATTACTTTTAATGGAGCATAAATTCTAGCTCCATGGGTCCTGCCAGTATCCGTTAATGTCTAAGAACAACCAAGTCCCAACTAGAAAAAAATGCTACCATCCATACGTCAACGTATTGTCTCTACTGATTACTTTCTCAAGTTGTGGAGAAGAGCTTCCATGGTGCCTTTACATAAAGGTGGTTCCTCTGCTGACTCCGGTATTTACAGGCCCAGTCTCCATAGTATTATTTGCAGGGCTGTGGGACATGTATCTGAAATACAAGCAATATAGGTGACTTTTGATATCCCTTAATGCATGTTAATTTCATTTTGTAAAAGGCAGATCATGTCTGCCCAACTGAGTAGGGCTACCAGTGCTTAGCCTAAGGTCATATAGTTCATGCCGACTGTTAACCTTGCCAAGGTCTTTGTGAATAATACTAGCATGGGAAATAGGTTAATGCAGAGTTGACAGTTTGACACTATGTGCAGTTTGCTGGATTGTTTTTTTTTGGGGGGGGTAGTCATTTTGACTCCCCTCCGCTGACAATTGGCTTGCTCCCGATTTTCTCCTTGTTCCCAGGTCCTACCATACCTGCCTTGGCCTCCTTTAGGGATAATCTAACCCACATCGGGGACCAGTCAGGAGTTCAAGGATCCTAGTGCAGTGTTAGACTGCTGCTGGAAAGCTTTTTTTACCATACTATCCCTGCCCCTTGTTTGCACCCATGGCATCTTGAGATGGATGTGAAATGAGGCTTGTTGGATGTTATTCCAGCTCCACAGTTGCTCAGCCAGTGCCTCTTCCTCCTCAAGACAGCAGTGCCCCACTGCCGATGTACTGAGAAGTGAGTGAGTGCACACCCTCCCTCTTTGATAGGCATGCCCATCCTCCTATGCCAGTGCTTTGGGGACCCAAGCTGCTAATCGAACATGGGTCACCTGGGCCATAGTCAGGGCTTTATCTTGATTCTTCATAGTGGTGGTTGTAGTTTATTGGATAGGTAATTAGTTGCCTGACAGAACCCATTACTGTCTTGGGTGCTCTCATCTTTACTATATACTTCTGTGTTGCAAAAGCAGATGTCTGTGGACTGTGGCTTATCAATTTGCAGATGATTGCAGACTGGTTATCAAATCACATTCTGATAATCAACTCCTTTGGCAAGGGCTGGGCCAGAAAATGTTTATTATACTGATCATGAGCTTACCCTCGACAACAAGAAATGCAGTCATTTTCGTTGGTAAATATTGTAGCATTACTGCATACTATGCATACAAACTTCCACTTAAATTGGACACGGTCATCGGGGTCTTTAGTACTTATACTGATCACTAGCTCTACTCTGTCACATTTCTGTTTTGATTAGAAAATCCTTCTACTTAAACCAGATTCTCTCTCTGTCTTTATTCTCACAGTCTAAAGAGATTGTTCTCACTTTTATTCATTACTTAGGCCCATTGTTGAATGCAATGCCCCCTTTGTCTTTAGCTCACTAAGCACCTACACCTTCCCCAGAGACCTTTGTGCTTCCTTACCAGAAAGATATCTGATCTCTGCATCCTGATTATTCTGATAGACTAAAAATCCCTGTTCCTGTTCTCACTCATGCTCAATTACTTCCTGATGGGTGGTGATTGCTTTTTTCTATTCTATGTATATCCTTGTATTCTTTGAATGACTTCACCTAAGTAAAAAGTTGTAAAGCAAACTCGCACAATAGAGATCTAAACCTGTGATACCACATTCACAGTACTACCTGGTGTGACACGTACCTATTCCAGCTTAGCCCTGTTTTACTTCCTTGGCAGCTTTTAAAACCAGTCTGGATGACTAGATGTGAGACTACAAAATTTTTATCTGGCATATCTGAGGAAAATAGGGGACCGTGTTTAATCTTCCACTAATACTGGGTGACAAGGGTGAGCCTCATATTGTGTTCTTCACTGTAAGCTTAGTGTGAACTTATGAACCACTGTGGTTGGACCTCGAGTCAGCTGTGCTTCAGTTCCACATTCAGAAGTATACTAATCTCTGACTTCTGCACATAGTATGAAATAATGCCAGTAATTTATGTAAATCACACCCCTTGTCAGAACCTGATGAAGGAATGTTACTGTATGGAAAATATAAGCAAACATTTGGCCCTTGCAAACAAATCAAGATTAAACCACTCGACAACAAGAAAATTCAAATAATCACGAGCAATTCTGGAACTCTGTAAACTTACACCATGCCTCTGGCAAGCAGTACACTCCAAATATTTACACATTGGAAACCCTGTTAAATATCGCTACTAAGTTCTGGCATGCTCCATCTCTTTCTACACAGCTTGACCAATACATCACTGACCTAGTCATTCTTTCCCCGTACCCATTTCATCCATTTATAAACTACTAAAAAAAATGTGCAAAG
The DNA here is from genome assembly GCF_019279795.1 of Protopterus annectens. Lineage (NCBI taxonomy): Eukaryota > Metazoa > Chordata > Ceratodontiformes > Protopteridae > Protopterus > Protopterus annectens. Next base: position 687,986,999 of record NC_056727.1, on the reverse strand, counting down.
AACTTGTTGAAAATGTGTAAAAAGCTTCTTATGTGTCTCAGATAACGCTCCCTGTAATAAGCTAATGATAATGTAGTACTTTCCACTGGTCTGTCTTAAATCAACAACATACTTCCACACACTGGAAGACTCTGTGGTCTCGCATTCAGTTGTCAAAAAAAATTTAAAATTGAGCTAGCCAATGGAGCATTGAAGAAATAATTCCAGAGGTCCTGACCGTCAAATGACTTTGGTGTGACATTTTAACTCGTAATGAAATTTGACCAACATATCACAGAGATTATCCTCCATTGTAACTGCAAACTTGGATTGCATTGCACTGCCTGATACATTTTCAACCCACCAGCCAGGTTGACTATATCCACTGTTTTTCTTATCCCCAGGCTGTTGTATCACTTCACATCTTTTTCACTAGCCTAACTTCATTATCATTCTTGAATAAACTCAAGTCCATCATCACTTCTCCAAACTGTCCCTGGTCATCCATCTGGAAACCACCAATGTGTAGTCCACTAATCAAGTAGTTGACTAGACCTTGAAAACAAATGAACTTTCTGCACCTTTAGTTGTCCACATAATGCGTCTAGTTAATGTCCACCTGTAAGCATTACTACAGTGGTATAACCCAACAAAATCCCTAAGATCATTGAAAAATTCCCAACCAAACCTCTTCTGTGTATAATCATCGTAGTGACTCTAGGCATTTCTGACTTCTGGGATACCATACTCCTTACCCTCAGAAGCAGTACTAAATAGAGATTTGTCAAAAATGACCTTTGCAAGCACCTCAAACTACCCTTGACATGCTACTGTGTTAAAAAATAAATCCTTCTGTCTGCAGCTTCTATACAGTATCTCTTACTCATTCTTCCATTTCTACTTTCACAGTTATGCCTGCTAAGTTAAAGGTTTATGCATCCTCTCAATCAGTTCCTGTTCTTTGATGTGGTCCTGCAAAGTATAGTTTACAGTACATGTTTCTATAAGTATATCAGTTTGCCATAAATCGAACCCAGACAGTTGCTTTTTGGTGCATGCATTAGACATTTGTCTTTTGTTTTCTAATGACTTGGAAAACACTGATTTTTGAATGTGGTGAAATTCTGCCAATAATGCATTTTACCATAACTTTACAAATATACTAGTATACAAAAACAATGTGTTTTTTTTTTTCCTATGTATGTAATCAAATTTTATTGCTTACATGTAATTTACGGTCTTTGGACTTTCTTGTGAAATTGGAATCTGTTTGTTACCATGCATTTTAACCTTCATTCTAATTTTCTGAAACATAAGCATTATTTTATATTTATTGTTTTGAATTATAAGTTAATATACCGTGTTGTGGATATTTTTTCTCTAGGATTTCTGTGCAAATGGGTCCTGCCCAGTTGGATTACCAGAGTCAACAAAATTTAATGTGTGTGACTGCTGCAAGTTGAGTGCAGTTTATTTTTAGAATTTGTCTTCGTTTTGCTCTGCAGTGATCAAGGGTGCATTCTTTTAAGATGGCTGTGATGACTGAGGTATTGCCAGCTACACCAGGAGAAGTAGGGCATTTAGGAGTTGTATGTCATTTGTATATCAAACTAATTTGTACAGATGCTTGTGTTGAAAATGTATTTGTAAAGCTGCTTGTGTTAAAAATGTACCAACAGTGTGCCCTGCTTGATAGAAAAATTAATATACATGTATTATTGTAACCGTTTAAATGTATGCATTTTAACAGGGGATACTGGAAGAGAAGAGGTTAATCTCAAACTTTAAAAATGGTAAGAAATTAAATTACTGGACCTAGGCCACATAATGATATCTCACAGTTTTGAATGAAGCCAGAGATGCAGTGTCTGTAAGGAGTACGGAGGCTCATGTAGGAAGAGTGGAAGTGTTTTATGACTTCCAGGAGCTGCAGCCGATCTTAGCAAGTGTGTGTGTGTGTATTTTGTGTGTGTGTGTATTTTGTGTGTGTGTGTGTATTTTGTGTGTGTGTGTGTATTTTGTGTGTGTGTGTGTGTATTTTGTGTGTCAGTGTCACCTATGTGCTAAATCTTGACAGCTTCTAGCCAAGGGGGGTTGCATGGGAAACAAGTCAGATGACCAGATGTGTGTGTTGCCATTCTGTAATCTAGGACAAAAATGATATTTTAATACTAGGTGAGACTTTGTAACCTGTCAAAGAAGGATCTCTCACCTGCTTCATCTAACTTGCTCTAGTAAATAACCAGGGAATAATAATTCTTTAGATCACTCAGGAAAATACAGTGAGGTTAGTGAAGTATTGTTTTTTCTGTAACTGTGTCAACCTGTACACCTGTTATTTTTAATATTTACTGTGATTGCAACTCTGGTGTTTATTGTAAACAGATATTTAGTATTTTTATGTTCTTTTCTTATTAAATATATTTGAACTTTTCATTGTGGCTGGTATTTTAGAGCATATTTAGTCTGAGACTACTTGTATATATTTGATGACTGCTCTGGCTGCTCCTGAAAGCCTTGCTGTTCATCAAACTACCATTTGTATTCATATTCATTTCACTCTGTATAATTGGGTACCCTTGGAAGAGCCTTGGGATAGCTGGCTGTGGAGTGTCTGGTAGTGGTGTAACTACATCTAGTTTGGGCAGAAGGGGGGAGAGCTAGTAAATCCTGTGACAGCCTTTCCCAGGGGTGTGGGTGGGCGGGCGGATGTGGGGGTGTGAAATTCCTATCTCAAAGATTGTGTGTCAGCTGTTTGGAGCATTGACACAAAGCACTTGTTTCACAGAGAGGGTGCTGGCGCACGTGGCTTGGACACTTTGCTGAGGTCTCAACTCTACAGGTGTGCCAGTGGAGAGCCTTACTGGAGACCTGGGGATAGACCGAGAGAGAAACCCAGACCCCGGGCTGAGTGTGTTTCCTGTGTGCTGTTAAGGGAAATTGCTTGATGTAGAGAGCTGCATCTGGAAATACAGTGTATCCATTTTTGTTCCAAGTGAATGTCCCTCTTCTGTGTCAGTGGGGAGGATTGAGGCTCCTTGATTACTGGCCCAGAGCTGGGATGTCACAATGACTACAGGACCTGGATAGAAACTGTCTTAACTGTTCCTGCAGATGGAACTCTGATATCAAATACAGAAGTAATGGGTACTCCATAATGACAGATCTTTAGAGAGCTCCGATTGCAGGGCAAATGCTACTTTCCATAGTTTCATAGTATAGTACTAGGCTATCTGCCCTGGGGCATTTGTAAGCCTAGCCATAGTGATGTGGCTTTTGCCACCCCAAGAAATGGTACAAAAATGTACAGAATAAATCTAGAATACTGTGCCTCTGTCTAGTAGTGACACAGTGAAGGTCCCCTTATATAATAGAATTAGTTTACTGTGCCCCTGTCTAGCAGTGACACAGATGTGACCCCTGGGGTAAACGTACGATCTCCCATCTACTCATCAAGATTTCTCTTGAAGAGAGACAGTGAGGGGCTCTGCCTAATACGAACTGGGATCCTGTTCCAAAGCATGGGAAGCCTCTGGGTTATGAATCTATCCCTCCAGCATGTCCTATTCATACTTGTGCCGAGGTTTAAGTCTTTAGCTCTCGTGGTCCTGATGGATTTGGATTTTTTGAGGTGGAGCATGTCCATCAGATCCTGATTGGACATGGCCTTGTACGTCAGGCAGAGATCACCTCTGAGCAGGCGGTATGCTACTGAATAGAGCTGAAGTTTCTTTAGTCTGGCAGAATAAGACATATGTTGGAGACCCTTGATCCTTTTGGTGAGGTACTTTTGTGGTCTCCCCAGCTGTTGCAAGTGCCGGGTGAGGTACATACCAAATGGGGCATTGTATTCAATCATGGGTCTGATGAGGGAGGAATATAAGGGTACAATGACATCCTTGGATCTGGATGTGAAACACTTCATGATGAGGTGTGCAAGGTAGAATGTTTTTCTAACCACTTTGGCAACGTGGGTGTCAAATGAGAGGTCGCTGTCTGCTTGGGTCCCTAGGTCTCGGATTACTTTTTCTGTACTCAGTGGGTTGCTGTCTGTGATAATTTGTGGGTACTTTGTTTTTTCCAAAAGGGATGACTATACATTTTTTGGCATTTAGTTTAAGGCCGTGACTACGGCACCAGTTGTCCGTTTCAGTGAGGCCTTTTTGTAGGATGTGTGTATCTGCTGGTGTATCGACTATGGCGCCTAGTTTGCAGTCATCTGCGAACTTTGTCAGCCACAGCCCTCCCATGTTTGCTTTAACATCTGAGAAATAAATGCTGAAGAATCTCTGGCTTCTTTCTCTTTGTTGGATTTTAGCTTGTCCAGAAGTAAATTTTTACTGAATCACATTGATGGATAGTTTAACTGATTATACCTTGCATGTGTCATTCCTACTCCATACAGTGTTACAGTTTGTATATACAATTTTTGTGTCATTCAAATATCTGCCTTATTGACCTGGATTGTGACTAAAAGTGTTATACTTTGGATGAAGTGGCTGGATCGAGTCTTGCTTGTCGGTGGCTGAACTAAGTTGGCTGAATGTCCCACCTCCTGTCTTAAGTCCTACCCTGCAAAGGAGTATGCAGTAGGAATCCTGAGGCTAAGCCCTGCTCCTTCAGTGGCCCATCATGTCTGTCCTTTGTGGCTAATGCTTTTCCACCGCTTGGTGTACATTTTGCAGTGTTCTTTGTTATACACCCTTTTCAGCACATATCTCACATCCCCTTTCCCCAAGAGAGAGGAAAGTAGGCACACTCCCTTTGTTCTTCCTCTGCTTCTTGTCAGCTCCATTGGTATCCTCTGCCTTAGGTTAATGAAACTGTTTCAGCAGGTCCCTTCATTGCTATTGACTAGTACATGGCTATTAGCTTCTAAACAACCATCTTAGGAGGTGTTCCAAGATTCTGCCTGCCCAAGTAAATGCTGTGACTTGTTAGCAGTAAGGAATTTTCACCAAAACCAGAATGAGAAGCCGATGTGGGTAACTTGCCCACCTTCCATTGGTTTAGGACAGAATATAGCTTCATCTACATCCCTCAAGAGTTTGTCTTGACTTTTAGTGTTGAAACAAAAGGTGGATGTTCTTAACTTCATGTTCTTTTTATATTATCCAATGCTGTGATGATTCGTTTAAGTGGTTTTCTTGAGTGGATTTACTAGTGCAAAATTTATACAGAAATGTGACATCTAAATCTGCAAGTCCTGTATGTATTAACCTGCTGAAAATTTTTATAAAAAAAATTGCCAATACAGTAAGTCCTTATTGGTTTGCTTTATTACTCTTGCATAAATGTCCATGCCTGTAGTACTGTCCTTCATGTTAGATGAATTATTTGTACATAACTTGGATGAAGACCTCTGCAAAAAAGTCTCCAACTTTTTTTCCCCGTTTACAGGAAACGGCAAGCAAACCTACAAAAGGGGAAACAGCTGCTTCGTGAGGGAAAAGTAGCAGAAGCCAGGGAATGTTTTACTCGCTGTGTTAATATAACACCTGCAATGGCTCATGAAGTTATCAAAGCAAGTTTCTGGCAACTGTTATTCTGAATTTAGATAAGTACTGTAGCATCTTATCTTAAGATAAGACTGCCAGAGTTAATTCGCTACGATTTATTTTATTGTCTATTTAGTGTCTCTCTATAAAACTTTGCATTTTTTTTTTTTGAAGTCACTCATAATGGCATTTCAGGAATCTGTGGGCTTATGATCACGTGAGACCCACATTAACCATACATACCCTTGTTTTCATTGTAAACCAGGAACTTGGTCTGCTTACTTGACTGGCTTAGTCCCTTTTCATAGTATTGACTTGGGGACTGAGTTAGCCAAGCCTGGGTCAATAAGATGGAATATAACAGCTTGCAGCCCTAACTCTCTCCACGTTTGTCATAGCTAATGTATGTATTTATGACATTTAAAATTGAAGGCTTCTTATCTAAAACCAAAACAAACAAAAAACAGATTAAAAAGACTACCTGTGACTACTTTTGCACAAATATTAATATACGAATCAAATTTTGATGGCTGGTTGAGGGATATGGTTTCTTGTTTTTCGTAATGACTTTTCTCTTGAATCTACAGGCTGCTCGTGCCCAAAGTGTAGACTGCATTGTTGCTCCTTATGAGGCAGATGCCCAGCTAGCATATCTTAACAAGACTGGCATAGCTCAAGCTGTCATTACGGAAGATTCGGATCTCTTGGCATTTGGATGTAAAAAGGTAACTGTGACTTAAATGCTTTATTACAAATATTTATTTGAAAGCAGGTGACTTGAAAAAAAATATATTTTTCTTCTCTGTCCAGGATATCGGTGTAGTGTTAAATTGAATAACATAGACAAATTTTTAAAGCAGTAATGCATTGAAGCCTTGACTGTGGCACATATGAGTAGCTAGCATAGAGAAAAACAATATATGGGGAAAGGGCTGGAACTCCATAAGGCATATCCTGCTTTTTTAAAAACTGACTGTGTCTTGAATGTACATATTCACATCTTTTCTTTTGGTTTGGAAAGCTGCGATAAAAATATAAAGATATTCATCAGTATCACTGCTGCTGTAGCCTAAAGCTATAAGGGTTATATCCTGCCCTGGCTCTGGCTTCCTCTCTACACGTGTCCAGGCTGCTGTGGCATGAGCTCCAAAGGGAGAAAACAGCCTGGGCTCCAAAAATACTCAGTTTCTTGCCACCTTTAAGAGTACTCCTTCTGGGTTTCACAAGATTGGTGGAATAAGCTTCCCTGTAGAATCAGAAAAGGTTCATTGTTAACGTCCTTCAAAAATAAGCTTGGAAAGTAGAAAATATCAACGCAAGGTTATGGTGGTCAAGCATCTTGAAGATTAGTAAATTGTAAGCTTGAAAATTGTATCTATGAACCTAGATATGAGCTTAACAAAAGAAAAAAAATGTGAAGGTGGTGAGAGTTAGCAGGGAGAGCCTTAATGAGTCTTGCCAGTCTAATATAGATGTGAGAGTGCCAACCCTTGTAGAGTGCCACTTGAGGAGCCTGGGCTAGTTATAGATGTTTTAAAGACCTTCCACCTTTGATAGTCCATTCAGAGGCAGTCAGCAAGATCAAGGTGTTGGAATCGGACAGGGCTATGATAGATTTGCTGTGCCATAGGTATATGTCAGATTCCATGCATCTGGAAGGGAATGCCACTTTTTCACAAGAACCTTACTTCCCTTTGAAATTGACTCAGCCTGTCCTTGGTCTGTAAGAAATGCATCAAGATAAGTAATGGCCTGGCAGTGTGGGATCCCAGTTTCCTCAAGCTCAGGCTTGATACCCTGGCTAAAAGAAAGAGGTACTGTTAATTGAAGGAATCATTGGAGCCTTACTTGGAGGAATAAGATATGACATACTATGAAAAAAATCCATTCCCATCATTGGTATTACACAGATGCGAGGATACTGTTTTCAGGTTTCTCCCAAAAGACTTTTCTTTTAGGGAAGCAATGAACTTGAAAAGGAAGTACTGTATGCTGGAGTCTCTGCAATGATATTTGAAGCTGCAGCTGTTAAGGATGCTTTTGAGAGTATGTCATTGGAGCCATATGAGCACCTCCTGACCCTTAAACTGTGCCATTTCCACAGGGCCCTTGAAAAATCAAAATATTTCCATAGAAACTGTGTAGCAGACTCCTTGGATGTCTTAAAGGGATAAAGACTAGTCCCCAAATGCTTTCTCTGTGCAGCGGCCAGGAGAGCAGTGCTTGTAAAGATTTGGAAAAGCTTTGTACAGTTTTACCAGAAAAGCAGTATTAGGAAAGTTCTAGAAAATGTGTACAGTTCTGACACTCATGGGATCATTAACTATCAAACCTGCGTGATTCATTGTCAAGGTAACATTATTAAACAGATTGACATGATAAAAAAAAAAAAGATGATGAGACCCTCTGGGACTGACTGCATAAACTGGACATCATCAGATATTATTTCTTCCAAGGTTGGGAAGCATGCCATCAAATTACAGGTTGCTATGCCGTGAATGCTTGTGCTCCCAGGGAGGGGGAAAATGAGGCCATAGGCACAGTTCCCAGAAGCAATGAAGATTTAAACCCTTCCTGGGAATGTTAAGGAACCGTTACTGAATGGACCTCTGAATAGGACCTAGTCTTTGACCAGTCTTTTCAGGACTTATTTAAAAACACAGAATCCACAACAACAGAATCCACAAAACAGCTTTATCTGATGTTCACCTTTTCATTCTCCCTCATGAACGGGTCTATGATCTGATCCTCTTATCCAACCCTGCCTCATAAACAAGACTTATGATCCAAAGCTCAAGCTCCTCCCTCTATCTGTAATGCTCTATTCCATCCCCTCAGATATGGGTGTGACAAATACAAAAACTTGG
>NC_056727.1:687960893-687978155 GCF_019279795.1 Protopterus annectens | reverse complement strand
TTGACCTAGATCTGACCATTGCTTCTCAATCTCTGATGAGGTATAACCTCGTGCCAATAACTAACATTCCAAATTATTAACCTTTCTCAAAAAGCCTGGTGTAGTGGGGTTCAACCTGGAAGCCCTTATCCCCTGAACTCTGATTAAGTTTTTGAAAATATAACCAGGATGCATACTAGATCTAAACAGAAACGCATTTCTATGACAGGTCTTACGATAGACCCCTGTATTAATAATATTGCCTGGTAACGTCTCAATATACAGGTCCAAACACTCAATATGATCAAATGACCAAGAAAAAGTAAATTTCAAACAGTCAATCAAATGTATTCATCATGTCATGAAACGCTATCAACCTATCTACAGGGCCTCCACAACAAAAACAAATCCTCGACGAAACGTCGATAAAACAGTACATACTCCCTGAGGCCCTGGGTGGGGAACAAACTATTCTCCCAATGTGCAAAAAACATATTGGCGTAGCTATTGGCACATGATGTGCCCATAGCTACGCCATGTTTTTGAAGGTACATATCACCATTGAATGTAAAAACATTGTTTTCAATTACCATCTCCAAAACATAGCAAGTCAGATCTATCTGTGCCGGAGTATATTCACTATGTGACAAAAGATATTCATGCACATACTGAATACCCAAACCATTGGGGATCATCGTAAACAAGGACTGAACATCAAAGGTGACAAAAATTACATTCTCAACATCACGTGTGGAAGATATGCACTGATAAAGATCTAATAATTGTTTTGAATCCTTCAGGGCCACAGGATTCAAATTAATGACAGGTCTTAGTAGCTTCTCAACATATAAAGAAAGTGGCTCTGTGACCCACCCACCTCCTGCCACAATAAGTCTCATTGGTGGATCAGTGTGATGCTTATGGATTTTGGGGAGGCCCTGTATGATTGGAATAAAAGGACTGACAACCTTCAAAAATGAAAATACATCTTCCGTAACTAAATGTGTATGAAAAACCTCTGATATGCACTGACTGACCAAGGACACCACTCTGTGAACATCATCTACTGTAATTCTCTCATAAAAACTGCCATCACTTAACATAGAGCACATAGACCGCTCATAATGTGACCTATCCATAATCACTATAATGCCACCTTTGTCCACTGGCCGAATTACTGCATGTTCGTTATCCTGCAGTGCTTTCAAGGTGGCTACCCTCTCAGCATAAGACAAATTATTCTTGCAATGTCTATAATGATTGTCACGAGTGTCATAAAAATTATACACGTCTGGCTCTGTCCATTGCTAGAGCTTACTACTTGGGTTTATTTATCGTTATTCCAGCAACGGAGGACTTACCACCTGGTTTCCACTATTCTGCTTTTATTTTTATTGCTATAGCCAAATAATGCTTTGTGATTTACCTTGGCTACAGATGTTAATTTAGTTTTGTAATTGGCTTTAGAAGACTTTACAAGATGTCTAATCTGCTTGTTTATGCTTTGGAGGGGTATCTTCCTTTGCTGGGACTATTCTCTCTTGTTTTTTTGACAGCAGTTTTTCTCTTATTGTATAACCTGTTTATACTGGATGTTCACCATGTGGCTTATTTTTTCCTGAAGGTCTTTATTTAATATGTTCTGGTATGGCTGAGTCTATACATTTATATAGGTGTTTATACAGGACATTTGTGTACACCTCAGTATAGGGGGTCACTGCTCTCTGTGTTGGCAGGGGGTCTGAAACTGTTGATGCCATTGCTCAGGTTTAGTTTGCTTTGGAGACATTTTTAACTTTTTTGCTCCTAAGGGTGAGTCAGGTACAATCCTTACTTCCAATATGACTGATTTATGATCGGACTCTACCAGAGAGGGCCCCACACATGGGGGTGGTGCAGAGATCCCCCATGTTTAATAAAGGAAGTAAAAGTAAGCAGCCAAACTCCAAAGGTAGGAAAAGTAAAATTTATTGAGCTCTTTCGTCTCCAAATACAAGACTTCTTCAGAATAAGTTAACAGAACACAAACTTCCCTATATGTACTCACACAACCTCCTGCACAAGTATTAATGGAACACTAATCAAGTCCCCACCCTTAATTAATACAAGTCGCATAAAACAAAAATCTTGACTGAATCTCATGAAAACACTTCATAAAAACTAAAATGTATTCATACTAATAACATTTAGACCTAAATAATAATTTAGCCCATTGTATTGTATTCATGAAATAAAGCCTTTATGTTGACATGCATTGAAACTGCTAAATGCAAAAAGCAGATTTTAATTTCAGTAAGGGACAAAGTGTAATTCTATCATTGAGTCCAGGATAGATGGAAGCATTCGATCTAACCTGCCATTTAATTTCTAAAGACTCAAGATAATCATCAGAGGGACCCCCTCTTGACCCAAGGTCTACATTATCAATCACACAAAACTTAAAAGTGTGGTTAGGATGGTCTCTAATATGCCTGAACAAGGCATTGTTTTCATTTTAAGAATGTCATAATTGTGCTGATATACACTCTGCTTAATGGCCCTCTTGGTCTTACCCACATAGAACCCTTTGCAGATCCCCATGTTGGTGAGCACTATGTCAAAGATGTTGGAGGGTGCTGACTATTTGCTCCAGAGCATTTGTGTTAACAAAGTCCAGGAACCTTTGGGTGAGTGCGTTTGTGCTCCTATATCTTACCCAGTCGATGGAAGGATAGTTAGGTACCCATGAAAAGGGTATTTGGCTGTACTGAGAGTGACTCAAGTAGGTCTTGGTAAGCTGTGTGGTTCATGGTGGGGGACCCTTAGCTGACAATGATGTGGAGAGGGGCTCTTTCCTACCGTTAGTTGGACTTGGAGTAACTCTAGGGAGTTGTACTCTTTAACCAGTCTAGAGGTGTATATGTCTTTAATGAAGATGGATACTCCTCATCCCTTGTTTTTTTCACATTCATTGTGCGGTCTGAACATGTGGAAGACATTGTAGCCATGCATGGCCAGGCTTCTCAGAGGCCTTGAACCATGTCTCTGTGACTGCGCAGACATCAACATCTTCAGGGTGAGAAGTGCTTCAAGTATGTGCAGCTTCTGATTTAGACTCTCAGCATTAAGCAGCATAACCCTGAATTTGTTTCTGGAGGATATTTTTATGTCGGGGAATTTTGTTCTTATGACATTATCTAAAAAGTCACTATGGGGGAGGCAAGTACCTTTGCCAGCAACATAAAGCCTAGAGGTGACAGGTGAAGACCATCTCTGGCAAAGCAGCATGGTTTGTTAACCATATCATCCCAGGCTGTCCGATACTGAATCTACCTGGATTGACACCAGAAGCTAAGCCAGTTATTGAAGTCGGTCATTTTTTGTTTGTATTGTGGCATCATTCTGGATGAGGGAAGAATGTTGCTTAGGGCTAGGGCCACACAATCTGAAAGGTCCATGTCTCTCTCTCTCGCTCTCTCTCTGTATAAAAGTCATTCATTCCAACATGGAGTATGACAGAGTCATAACAGCATTTATTGAGACACTTGAGTGCATGTGTGAATTGGTGGATTCTGGCACCAGACAGGCAGCTGATCATGACCATCTCCTCCTTCCAGCCTAGTGAGGGGGACATCTGTGTGTCTCATTATGGAGTTTCCTATGACCAAGACATTAACTTTAGATGCGTTTTGCCTTAGGGGCTTATTGGGTGAGAAAGTGATGCATGTGTTGTGTAGTGGGTGCTGTTGGGACAGTATTTTGTGCAGAAGGTTTATGCTTGGGAGGTCTTTGCTCTTGTGATAATTCTAGTAAACCCACATACCTCCACATATGTGGATTTATGTGTTGTGTGCTTGGTATGTGTGGGAGGTGGTGTGTGGATGCTGACAACCTGCTTAGTATTTGGTTTATGAGAAAGAGAGCATTGATTCCAGATTCATAGTATAGATGCATCTCTCATATATTGTATTTGGTTTTAGTAGTAGGAGGTTGTTTGTATACATGAGGCAATTGCTACATTACCTCAGGATGCCCATTTCAATCGGGCTGGCTGGAGAAATGGTGGGAAACTGACTCTCCATTATGCCGGGTGTATTTTGTAATGAATGCTTGGGGGTGGGCTAGATGGACTATGTTCTGTTGTTGAACTAGTAAAACCTGCTAATCTATGGGAGGTTTAGGGGTAGAAACCTGTGCTGGTGCCTCAAAAAGCACAGCTGGGTTGCTGTCTGGGCAGCAGTGCGCTACTGTGTTGTGCGCCAAGAAGCAGGGAAGCTTAGGTGGGTTCCCTACCAGTTATTTAGGGAAAACTTGACTTTTGTAAGCATTTACATCTATACACAGCAGTGCTAACCCCCACTGAGTGGTGCACAGCTATGCACAAATACTGCTTAGATCTCAGCTAAGTAAAACAGTTTGCAAACAATCCAACCAATAGGAAAGTCCAAGACTGAGCCTTGTTCCAACAATCCCCAACTCAGATGGGTCCTTGACTATACTCTCTTGCCATAAGGGTGCAGGAGGGCCCTCTTAATGTAAGAAGCCTGGCTTTAGTGCTCAGAAAATGCCAAACAGTCTAGATTTAGCAAGTCTGAATCTAGCCTACACTATAAATTGTTCAAGTACTCTAAATAGGCAGTGTAGAAAACCAGTAAAAAACAATAAAAGTTTAAAGTAGGTGGCAAAACAGTTTTAAACAGTTCAGAAGTGCAAAGAAGGTTATAAAAATACTTATTTTTTTAGTAGAGTTCACAGGATGCCTTCATTCAGATTGACTTCAGATCTCTGGCTAAGGAGGCCAAACTCTGGGCAGCTCTGGTAAACTGAGCCACAAACCCCAGCAAAAGCAGTGTCCTTGACTACACACTGTTCTGCAACTAGGGTGCAAGAGGGCCCTCTTAATGTAAGATGGTTGGCTTTAGTGCTCAGAAAATACCAAACAGTCTAGCTTCAGCAAGTCTGAATCTAGACTATGCTCTAAATTGTTCAAGTACTGTAAATATAAGGTTCATACTAGGCTACCTGCCGTTGTGAACCATTTTAAGACTAAACAATTTTCCTATCAAAGGTGAGAAGTAAACTCTGTACCTCGAGTCTGCAAGGTAAAAGTCTTTACCATTATACCAATCTCCAACCTTATCTTTTGGATTTTTTTAAAGGAACTCTGACGTAGACCCTTTGTTTGCTTCCTCTGTTTTTCTTTTAAGCATACTGCAGTTTGACTTTTTATCTTTGCACAATTAGAAAATAAATGGGAATGTAGCAAAGGAGGATCTTTGCAGTTGGCTGACATTTTTGTGTTGAGCACTCTTAAGTAAACACCTGTTTTAAGTTGCATTTATTAATTTGTAGCTAATGAATGTATGTACTAAAGTAGTATTATTTAAGTTCAATAAATTAAGACATAGTTTAGATTTAAGGCATAACATTATTTTGAGATGTAATTAATCATTTATCTCTAAGAATGCCTTAAATTTTGTGCATTTACATAATGTAGACTTGACGTTTTCCTTGCTTGTTCCATAACCACAGTTTTAGGTACATTTTGCATTACTATACTTTGCTTTGTTGCGTGCCTGACATTTTGTATGACTATCCTTTGCTTTATTGCATGTCTGATAGTCTAGTGAATGAATAAGGAGGTGAGCTGGATGGTTCATCCCCATGTATTTAGCACAGCAGTGTTTTGGAAGAGAATTAATATTTCGCTTTTTCAAATTTGCAGGTGATTTTAAAAATGGATAAGTTTGGAAATGGGCTGGAAATTGAGCAGGCTCATTTAGGAAGGTGCAAGCAACTTGGAGATGTGTTCACAGAAGAGAAGTTCCGCTACATGTGTATTTTATCTGGCTGTGATTATCTTGCATCAGTCCATGGCATTGGTCTAGCCAAAGCATGCAAACTATTGAGAGTTGCCAATAATCCTGATATAATAAAGGTACCTGAATTTCTTTCTTGACTGTTTTTGCAGACTCATTTTAGTTAAAATGGATCTGAAGTAGTTTGCTTCATTTGCTCTAAAACCTGTGGGTATTCCAATCCGGATCGGATCCGAGACTGCAGCTTCACCAGCATCTGATCCAAGCTACAAGCTCCTTCCCTTACCCATAATACCCCTGCATCTCCTTCCTTCCCAAAGATCCTGTTTGCTGCAGCATAGCCTAGCAGCATGGTCTCAGAGCTCCAGGCGTGGTGGTTTTCTATAGTGTTTTTCTGTAGTGAATTTTTGGGTAAGTGTTGCTTTCTTGTAGCTTTAGGTCAGAGTTTCCCTTTCCTTTACCTCTCCTACCTTGTTTTTGTCGTGTTTATATAATAAAAAAAAAAAAAAAAACTTAGTTGGTGTGATACTGTCCCCCCATCCTTCCCCCCACTTTGTTAGTGTATGTGTGTGTGTGTGTGGTTGGGTCAGTAAAGACCGTTTTTGTAGTTCTTAATTGGCATGGCTGAGCAGACTAAGCCTGTGTTTAGGAAGTGCACAGTGTGACCACAAGCTGTCCCCAGCTGATGGCCACACTCTGTGTGTTGTGTGCTTAGAAGTCTCAAACCTTTCTTCTGCCTGCTCGATTTGCACGGGCTTTAAAAAGTGCCTTGAAAGACCCCAAGGCCAAGCTTGTTATGAAAGGTCTGCTTTCTGCTTTGGGGGTGGCTGTCCCCACGGCTACTCCAGTTACGGCTGTGACTGCCTGTACTTCATCCTCTTCATCCTCCTCCCAGGCCGGGACTCTTCCTCCTGATCAGAGCTCTGTGGAAGGAGAACTATCTAAAAAGGACCGGTATAAGGCGAGGAAGAGATCCCTGGACCCGATCGGGTCCGCCGGGTCCTCCTCAAACTTCAGGCAGTTTCTAGTCCTAGCACTCCCTGGCTCTGATCGCAGGTTCTCCCCAGAGGAGCCCAGACCTTCTTCCAGGGCCTCTGTGCACCGACATTCCAGGTTGGCGTCAGTAGCATCATCGTTGCGCTCCACCAAAAGTTTAAGCAAAGCGGAGATGGACAAAATGATGTGAAGATTCAATGTTAAGTTGTCAATCTCGCCTTCATTCTTGCTGGATGGGTTCAGAGCCGATCCTCGGCTCCGACTCGGCCACTCTAAAAGCTCGAGAGCTAGTTCCACCGGCTCGAGGCTCCCCTATATCCCACAATGCTAGGCGGTAACTCCTCAGATCTTGTTTGCCGCTACAGCAATCGAGTTGCGTTCTTACCGGCTCAGGTTAGTTTTTGTATAGAAGCTAGTTTTCTTAGCCTTTTTCCCCTTATTTTAAGTTAGTTTTTTATACAGAGTTATTGTAAAGTAGTCTATCCATTCCCTGTTAATTTCCACCCCCTTTTTCCAAAAAACTATAGAAATTTTCCCTCTGGCCTTAGGCCCAGTCCCTCCCTTCCTAGTAGTAAGTGACTGTGTTTTGTAGGGATTTTATTAATAATTATCTTTAACTTAATTTGCTAGTTTAATTATTTTTTTAAGTGTAATCGGTGTGTGTGTGTGTTGTGTGGTTACACTTTCCCCTTAGATATGTCTAAGGAATCAAAGGTCTCAGGCTTTAAGAAGTGTGACTCGTGCTGTCAGAAGATGTCTCTGACAGACGGTCACACTTCTTGTGTGTACTGCCTGGGACCTTTGCACCTGCAGGACTCATGTGCTGTTTGCCATGGCTTCAGCCCTAGAGTCCTGCAGGAGCGAAAAAATAAACTCATTTTAAGGGGTTTATTGAAGCCTGAGGGTCCTCGACTCAATCATCGGGGAAACCCTCGAAGCCTTCCAGACCTTCGGCTCCAGCCTCTGAGCCATCTTCTGGAGGTCCTAAGGCTATTCGAAGATCGGCTCCGGCCAGAGCCGATGAATCTCGAATAAAAGCCCCTACGGTGTCCTCGGCTCCGGCTGGAGCCGAGGAAGACCTAGCTGAGTCGGCTCCGATCAAGTTGTCGGAACCGACATCTAGAAAACGGTCCCGATCTCCATCTATCGGCTCTATTCATTTGGCTCCAGCATCTCCTTTGCTCTCTGAACGGAGCCATAGATCCCACTCTTCTAGGTCTTCCAGGTTATCGGACCATGACCTTCAGAGAGTAGTGAGTCGACTTCTTAAGTCCGAGGCACTAGCCCAGATGCTTCAAAGTCCGACTCAACAGTCGAGAACGATTCCCATCACTGAAATTGTTCCTCCTCTGACTCTTGAGTTCGGAGCCGGGGCGGCTTGGACCCGAGGCTGTGGTGGCGTCGGAACCGATACCTTTGTCTTCAGTTCTGTCGTCTGCTCTGATGTCTTTCTTGGAAGAATCTCGGTGCCGGACTTCCCTCGTCGGCTCCGAGGGGGCGAGTGGCATCGGACCCTTGTCCGACCCCACTCTCCCTCTCGGTGCTTCGGCTCTGGTGAGTTCGGCTCCAGCATCGGCCTCGGAGCCATCACTGTCGGTGCCGGGGGAGGTTTTCAGTTTTTCGGAACGGAGACCTCTGGCTCTGCCTGACAGGGGTGCCTTCGAGGTCATGAAGAGCGTGTTAGAACCAGGTTCAACTCCGCAGTCGGCTCCTTCTGCCCTTCCCCCCCATGGTGCCTCCGGTGATTTCTACTCACTCTCTCATCCCCGACCGTAGAGAGCCAGCTCCTCAAGTTTCCCCAGTGGGGATCTCCTCCTCTTCCGAGGCCTCTCCTGATCCTGTAGGAGAGCCCCCTAGGAAGAGGCAGTGCAAGAGGAAGAACATTGACTCCCCTGAGTCTGTCACCTCTGACACTGATTTAGAGGATTCTGAAGGTTCCCCTCGTTCCCCCTCTGAAGATTCCCCTCGTTCCCCCTCTGAAGATGTCTCCTTTGTAGACATCCTTGAAATCTTAAAACAGAGGGGGAATTGGCCAGCCCTCAACCCTTCAGAGGATAAATCAGTGTATCTTGAGCCGTTTGGCTGTCGCCCTTCCACCACCTGGGTGTCCCCTCCCTTTGACCCCCTTATGCAAGTGGTGGCAAAGAAGGCTTGGGCGGCTCCCGACTCAGTGGAACCCACCCCCAGGAGACCATCAAAATTCATTACGGCCCCCAAGGACAAAGAATTTTTGATCAAAGGCGTCTCTGTTGATGCTATGGTGGTGGCTGCGGCCACCAAGAAGGAGTTAGCTGATCCTTCGGTGCCTGTTCATCCTCCTAACAAAGAGTCTAGGTCGATGGACAGGTACGGGAAGCAGATGTTCTCGTCAGCGACCTTTACTATGAGATCGCTGAATTACCTGTGTCATTTCACTCGTCTTCAGAGGGATTTGCTCAAGGAAGCGAGTGAAATGTTGAAGGACCCAACAGCTGCGAGTTTTCAGGATAGGATGAGCTCTCAGCTGGCAACCCTTAATTCTATAACTAACTCCTCCATGCGCCTCCTTTCATATGCGGCGGATGGAGCAAGTAGAGTGGCAGGTACAGGTGTAGCCTTGTAGGCACGCCTGGATGCGGCTATGTAACTTTGCGGACCCTTTCAAGGCGTCCTTCACTAATTCCCCCTTTGATGGATCATCCCTCTTTGGTCCTCAAGTGAAGGAAACCCTGACTAGGTGCGAGACTGATGGCAAAACTCTCTCTGCCGTCGGAGTCCGTTTTTCTACTCCTTCTAGGCCTTACCCCAAAGGCCAGAAGGGGGGAAAGATGTGGTTCCGCAAACAATCTCAAGGAGATTTGCCTGACGCACAGAGTCGATTCCCCTCTAGAGGCAGAGGGGGGAACAATAATGGTAGACGCCGTCCTAGAGGCAGAGGGGGCCTGCAGAATCAGGGCAGTCGAGAATCCTTTTCCGACAAGCCCTTTCAGCATCCCTGAGGTGTTGCCAGACTGTCCACTTTCGGAGGCAGTCGGGGGAAGGTTGTCACTGTACCCAGAAGCCTGACTATCCCTAACTCAAGGCAAGTGGGTACAGTCTATCATTTCCGAAGGCTACAGAATCCCTTTCCTTTTCATTCCGAAGCAATCCAAAAAAATCCCTTCCAGACGTTCCACCCAGTCAAAGGGAACAAGCAGCTTTAGAAATTTCAAAGCTGCTCGCAAAAAAGAGCCATTCAACCAGTTCCAGCAGACCAAACAGGATCCGGAATCTACTCCAAATTCTTTTTGGTTCCAAAGAAAACAGGGGACTGGAGACCCATTCAGGATCTCAGCAACATGAACAACTTTGTCAAGAAAACAAAGTTCCGGATGGTCACGCTGCAGTCCATTCTACCCCTTTTGGGGTGGGACAACTGGATGTGCTCGATAGATCTCCAGGACGCGTACTATCACATCAGAATGAGTCGACGCTCCAGGAGGTTTCTCCGCTTCAGGCTGGGAACCAGTCATTTTCAATTCAGAGCCCTGCCCTTTGGTCTCACTACAGCCCCCCGAGTGTTTACCAAATGCATGGCAGTGGTAGCCTCTCATCTGAGACGACAAGGATTCCAGGTGTTTCCTTATTTAGACGACTGGCTCCTTACAGCCCCCACCAAGCATCTTTTACTTCTCGCCAGAGACTGCACCTTTCACGCATGTCAGGCACTAGGCATTTCAATAAACTACGAAAAGTCTGTCTTGTCGCCTTGTCGTGTTATTACCTTCATAGGCGCAAATCTAGACACAGTCAATATGTCAGCCAGACTCACAGAGCAGAGAATAGCAGACATACACAAGCAGGTCTCTCTCGTCTTGCAGAGCAACAAAGTCAAAGCCAGACTGATCCTGAAAGTCTTAGGAATTATGGCGGCTGCCATCCCCCTTCTACCATTAACTCGCTTCCATATGAGAATTTTACAATGGATGCTTTTCACACAATGGTCTTACCAAAGACTTCCAATGTCCCATCCTATTCGGATAACTCAGTCGTGCAAGAATCACCTCTCTTGGTGGATCACATCTCCCCAGCTCCTCCTAGGGAGACCTTTCGTCCCTCCCTCTCCGGTTGCTACAGTGACCACGGACGCCTCCCTGATCGGGTGTGGGGGGGGGCATTACCAGGGCAGGACAGTCCAGGGCATGTGGCAACCATTCGAGTGCCACTTGCACATAAACGTCCTAGAGATGAGAGCAGCGCTTCTAGCGTTGCAAGCTTTACAAGACTCTCTTCCCAAGGGAACTATAGTAATTCAGACAGACAACATGTCTGTAGTGTGGTACATCAACAAACAAGGCGGAACCAGATCTTACCCCCTATGTCGAGAGGCTCTCAGACTGTGGCAATGGGCGATTTCTTCTCAGCGATTTCTGTTAGCAACCCACATCTCCGGGAAGTCCAATGTGATTGCAGACAAATTGAGCAGAGCTATTCTCATGCCTCACGAGTGGTCTCTGAAGAATTCAGTGTTGGAGAAAGTTTTTCGAAAGTGGGGCCGGCCTTGCTGCGACCTTTTCACTACTCCCCAAAACAGCAAGTGCAACGATTTTTTCACCCTCTTTCCCCAACCAGGCCACCCCAGCAGAGACGCTCTAGTGCACGTTTGGCCCCGGGGACTTCTGTATGCTTTTCCTCCCTTCCCACTGATATCTCAGCGGATACAGAAAGCCATCGCTCAGGAAGCTTCCATGATCCTCATTGCCCCTTACTGGCCTCGACAGGTTTGGTTCCCATTTCTCCACCATTATCTGCTGGAGCAACCTTGGCATCTGGACCCAGTTCCAGACCTCTTGACCCATCAGTCGGGTCAGTTGCACCACTCCCTTCCTTCTCTAAACCTCACAGCGTGGTTCCTCCAATTCCAACTTTAGCCAGGCTTCCTCTGATATCTCACTCAGAGATATCTTGATAGCCTCTCATAAGTCTTCCACTCGGAAGATTTATCATAACAAGTGGAAACGTTTTTCCTATTGGGCGCAGTCAAAGAATATAGATCCTTTCACTGCTTCCATTCAATCAGTTCTAGACTTTCTAGCCGAACTTTTCCATTCAGGTTCGTCTCCATCTACCATTAGAGTTCAGTTGGCAGCAATTTCGAACTTTCATGTTGGAGTTTCAGAGTCCTCCATTATGTCTCACAAACTCTGCAAAGCCTTTTTAAAGGGAGTTTTTCTCCTAAAACCACCCATCAGAGACCCTCCTCCCCAATGGGATCTCAACTTGGTTATGACGTCCTTAATTCTTTCCCCCTTTGAACCTGCGGCTTCATGTTCAATAAAGTTACTTTCTTGGAAAACACTCTTCTTAGTAGCTATCACTTCAGCTAGAAGAGTCTCTGAACTCCATGCTCTGTGTTGTCGACCCCCTTCTCTTGTTTTTCATAAGGATAGGGTGTCCTTACGTACTAACCCGTCCTTTTTGCCCAAGGTAGCTTCACTGGCAAATTTGAATCAAACCATTGAGCTTCCTGTTTTCTTCCCAAATTATTCTAATAGGTCAGAACAAAAGTTACACTGTTTAGATGTTCATCGCCAACTTGGGTACTATTTAGACAGGACCAAACAATTCAGGAAATCTGACCAACTGTTTGTTTCTTATGCAGAAGGTAGAATGGGCCTTCCAGTTTCTAAAGTGTCTCTCCCTAGATGGCTTACTTCGTTGATTACCCTAGTGTATGAGATAAGAGATCAACAGTTGCCATCCAAACCCAGGGCTCATTCAACTAGAGCTTTAGCCACTTCCATAGCTTTCCAAGATAGGCTGCCTATTGATTCGATTTGTTCTGCAGCTACTTCGGCTTCTCCCCATACCTTCATTTCTCATTATAAGTTGGACTTGGCCTCCAGAGCCAACTTTGGTTCCACTGTACTCAAGAGTCTGTTCCGATAGGCCACCCGGGACAAGGTGCTAGGGACGCAGTCCCATCAAGCGAGAATGAAGGCGAGATTGACAACTTAACATTTAGAAGTTATGTACCTACCATAACGTTCCATGTTAGTTGTCTTCTTCTCGTCTTCTTTCTTGCGTCCCACCCTCCTTCCCCCTAGCCAGGACAGACCTAGAGGAGTTTTTTTCCTTGTTCCTTATGGAATTTTCTTGCTGGCCTTAGCTTCAAACGAGATCTGAGGAGTTACCGCCTAGCATTGTGGGATATAGGGGAGCCTCGAGCCGGTGGAACTAGCTCTCGAGCTTTTAGAGTGGCCGAGTCGGAGCCGAGGATCGGCTCCGAACCCATCCAGCAAGAAAGAAGGGGAGAAGACAACTAACATGGAACGTTATGGTAGGTACATAACTTCTAATTTGCACCCAGATCCAGATGGGAGTTTTACCAGCCCCCTTTCCCTCTGGAGCAGGGAGCTCTCTTCCCTTTCTCACTCCTATAACTGCTTCTCTGATCCGACCCCTGATATTGGAGTTTTTGGATCCGAGAGGTCTTGGGAGTCGGGGGGGGGGGGCCTCAGCGCCGATGGTACCTTGTACCACGATGCCATTACCTTGAGCACATTGGATCCGATGAGTTCGGACCCAAGCAGCTCTTGGAGCCATAGTCTGTTCGTCAGATCTGAGGTGGGGTTTCCATTGGCTCTGGCCATGTCTGGTCATGGCCCTTCCCATGGCATCTTGGTGCCTGCAGGCTTGGCTCCGATTCCCCTGTCAGATCCCAGGAGAGCTGCTGCCTTACTGGTGTCCCAGGAGGCTCGCACTCCTTTCACATTCGATGTGGTGAAAAGGGTTCTCTCGAGTGGGTCGAGGTCCATGACTATTTCCTCAGATTTTGCCCAGACTACCTCTGTTCTGGAAGCAAATTCTACCATTTTGTCCACTCTGGGACAGTCCGTGCCTGATGTGCCCCAGGTGGTTCTCCTTGCAGAACGGCAGGCAGTTTGAGTCTGCTCCAGAGAGTCCCACCGAAGAGGCTCCTCGCAAGTGGATGTGCAAAAGGAGGCACCTGAACTTCTCCCCAGAGTCCCTCACCTAGGACACCGGGGTGGGAGGTTGGCATAATGGTTAAGGTGTTTGCCTTACAAACAAGGTGCAGGGTTTGATTCTCACATGGGGTAATTGGCTAGGCTGAAAATGGCCCACAAGGGCAGTTAGCCTAGTACTAACCTGTGAGCCTATTTGGAGGAAGGGGAAGGCTCCGCCAGATCACCCCCTGATGATGTCTCCTTTGGAGACATCTGGAACTTGTGCGCCAGTGGAGGAGTGGACCGCCCCCAAGCCTACCTTGGATGAGTTGGTGTTCCTGGAGGCCTTTGGCACTGGCCAGTCTACTTCCTGGGTGTCCCCTCCCCCAATGGATCCATTGTTGGACCTTATCACCACCTGGGCATGGAAGGAACCAGACCCTGTACAGCCAGTTCCGAAACGCCCAGACAAGATCCTAAGTTCCCCTTCGGATAGGCCTAGTTGGAACAAAGGGTCCCCTGTAGATGCTATGGTTCCCTGTAGATGCTATGGTGATAGCAGCTGCCCCCAAGAAAGAACTAGCACAAGAAAGTTCTACGGTTCACCCTCCTGACCAAGAGTCCAGGATGATGGATTGTCTAGGGAACCGGGTGTATGCTTCAGCCACCTTTTCCATAAGGGTGCTGAATTATTTGGCACACATCACCCGATTGCAGAGCGACCTTGTCAAAGAGCTAGCTGAGTCATCCCTTGAGTCCATGTCGCCGAAGGATAAGCGCACATTCTCCATGCAGCTGGCCACTCTAAAAGCGGTATCTAACATGTCCTTGAGCCTCCTTTTTCATGCCACTGAAGGAGCAGCAAGGGCGGCCCGGTCCGGTGTTGCCATGAGGCGACACGCTTGTCTCAGGCTGTGTCAGTTCACGGAACTCTTAAAGTGGTTATTTGCAAATGCCCCTTATGATGGTTCTTCCTTGTTCGGGAAGACTGTTCACGATACGTTGGTCCAGAGTGAAAAGGACAGGAAGACACTGTATGCTGTTGGGATCCGCTTCTCTACCCTCAAAGATCCTTCCCCAGGAATCGGCAAGGGCAAAAGATGTGGTTCGGGAAGTCTCAGTATTCCCGGGACACTCAGGACTCCTCTTCCCCCAGAAGCAGAGGGGATTTTGATAAGACACTGGCCCAGAGGCAGAGGGGGTCTGAGGAATGTGGAGTTTCGAGAACCTTTCTCAGACAGGCCCACGCAGCAGCCTTAAGGGGTTGCCCGACTGCTCTTGAGGCAGTCGGGGGGGGGGGTTGTCTTTCATTGCACTTAACGGCATGGGAGTCTGTCAACAGACCGTTGGATGCTTCAGATCAAATCTAGAGGCTATTCCATCCCCTTTGTAGTATCTCCTCTTCCCCCAAAACACCTCCCAGACATACCACCCGTGCAAAGGGAGGTAGCAGCGCTTGAAATAAGCTGCTAAAGAAACAAGTCATCCAACCCATCCCCCAAGATCAGTCCAGATCGGGCATCTATTCAAGGTTCTTTTTGGTGCCAAAAAAGATGGGGCACCTAACACCTATTATGGATCTTTCCACCCTGTCAATTGCCAAAGAGAAGTTCCGGATGGTCATGTTGCAATCCATCCTGCCTTACCTGCAGGAGAATGACTGGATGTGCTCCATAGATCTCCAGGACGCGCACTACCATATAGAGAGTCACAGATGCTCCAGGAGGTTCTTCGCTTCTGGCATAGGGCCTATCATTATCAGATTTTGAGCCCTACCCTTAGGTCTCAACACAGCCCCCAGGGTGTTTACCAAGGTCAAGGCAGTTGTAGCGGCTCACCTGTGGTTTCAGGGAATACAGGTCTTTCTATAGCTGGACTTTTGGCTCCTTGTTTCTCCCACCAAGTGTCTACGTTGTCAAGCCAGAGACTACTTTCTGAAGCTGTCAGGTCATCCGGAAATCACTTATCACAGACAAGTCTTTGATTAGAATTAGAAATTATTCTAATTGCCCCGGACTGGCCTCACCAACACTGGTACCCAATCCTAAGGAATATGTCTCAAATCCCTCCTTGGTACTTGCCTCCCATACCACATCTACTGCACAATCTGCTCCAAACTCTGAACCTGGCAGTATGGCTGATCATGTAGTTATTCAAACAACACCTCTCAGTAAACCTGTGATGGATGTCATTTTGGAAGCCAGAAGGCCTAGTACTAGAAAATCTTATGCTGACAATTGGAAGAGATTCTGTGCTTGAAACCAAGCACAAGGAACTGACACAGCAAAGCCAAATATTCCTCAGTTTTTACAATACTTGACTGAGATGCTTGACAAGGGCCTATCCTTTTCATCAATAAAAATCCATGTCTCTGCCATCTCGGCTCATTACAACACAGAGCCACCGATCTTTTCTCATCCTCTGCTAAAACAGTATCTTAGAGGGGCCAAAAATTTAAGGCCTCCCAGAGGATCACCAATTCCTGCATGGGACCTCAATTTTGTGTTGGAAAAGTTCACCCTACCTCCATTTGAAACGGCTGCTACTGCAGATATAAAGGTTTTGTCCTGGAAAACAGCTTTACTTCTGGCAATTACTTCATTAAGAAAGGTTTCAGAGCTGCAGGCCCGCATGGCTGTGGAGCCTTTTATTATAGTTTACCCGGACAGAGTGTCCCTCAGGACCAATCCTTCCTTTATGCCTAAGGTGGTATCCAGTGTGGCTCTTAACCAAACTATTCACCTGCCAACCTTTTACCCAAATCCGCAGAACAAGGGGGAGCGGATTCTGCATTCCTTGGACGTGCACAAACAACTAAAAGTCTACTTAAACAGGACCAAATCACTAAGAAAAACTGAGCAGCTACTGGTGGCATTTGCTGCAGGATCAGAGGGAAAGGCTATTTCAAAGCAGACTATTTCAAAGTGGATAAGCCACTGTATTCGTTTCTGCTACTTACATCATGGTAAACCGGTGCCCAAGGGCATTAGGTCACATTCCACCAGGGCTGCATCTACATCAGCAGCCTTTCTCAGAGGGGTACCAACCAAAGACATTCTAGAGGCTGCTACTTGGAGTTATGTGCATACTTTTACAAAGCATTATCATTTGCCTCTCTTTTCCAAGTCCAGGGCAGGTTTTGCCACTGCAGTTCTGCAGGGCCTTATAGCCACTCCTAATGCTATTTAGTTCCAGCCTCCCATCCATAGCTTTGGGATTCTACCAAAATGTAATGACTGCAGCAGTGAAACACGAAGAACATACAGTTGTGTAAACTTAGCATAAATGCAGATGTTCGAGTGTATTCACTGTTGCAGTCCGGGTTATTACCCTATATATATATATATATATATATATATATATATATATATATATATATATATATATATATATATATATATATATATATATATATACATATATATATATATATACATATACATATATATATACATATATATATATATATATATATACATATATATATATACATATATATATATATATATATATATATATATACATATATATATATATATACATATATATATATACATATATAC